>NW_014577093.1:287674-296250 GCF_000485595.1 Priapulus caudatus | reverse complement strand
TCTTGCTGCAGTTCATGCAGTCTCTGTATGACTATAGTAATGCAAGTCCGGCGTAACACGCTATATATGTCGTTTAGTGAAGCGCAGATATCGGCATAGCGTATGCCTGTAAGATATGGTAATGAGCAAATGAAGACGTTGTTAAAATATGCTAATCAATTGCAGTACTATTGCAAATAAGTTGAATCGACACACTCTGCTAGCAGTTGATTCCAGCAATGTCGCATTTACGCTAAACGGCATTCGTAAGGATGAGTGATCTTATTGATTTAGACAAATGGTTTAATTTAGAAACCAACTCCGTGTCATATTACTTGGTTCTTCTCGACACGGTTAAACGTCTTTTCTGTAACTAGTTCGCGTATAAATATGCAACGCTCAATCTTGAAAAGTATCAATTTTGAAATGCTTGGTGCTCCTATCCTGTGCTCGATCGGCTATAAAGGCCTATGAGGCAGGCAGGCAATGCCTTGGATTCTCCTGACGTGCTCGGCATAGGCAGCATGTCGCGCTGGGTTCTCCTGAGTGCTGCTATAGGCAAGCAGGGTCGCATGGTCTCCTGAGTGATCCTATAGCGCAAGGCAGGTTCGCCTGGGTTCTCCTGAGGACTCGCTGGTTCTCACTAGGGGCTGCGACCCGGCGCGTTCTGCTTTCTACGGCGTTTCGGCCCGCTTTATTACGCCCCGGTTTGGCTCCCTGCGTCACGGTGCTCTTTCGCATGTCCGCCTAAGTAACTTTCAAGCAGCCGCGTATTCCAGCTGGTATCGCTTTATTTACCTGGTTTGTACCGGTCAGATTCGCTTTTCGAGCGGCCTTTGTTTACACGCCGCTGCCGCACTTAGGCCTGATTACGTCAGCTGGCTGGCCGTAATAATTTCCCGTTGTATGTTCGTTCTAATATTGTTTTATTTATCTACTTGTTATCCTTTTAACGCTGTATTTTAATTAGAGCTTGACCCTTTCCTTTATTTAATTGTGGCATATCTGCCTCATAAGGGAATTTTGGTGTCACCTGGTCTTCCGATCCAGGTTTTTAGTCATTCCAAAATGGCCGCGCCCTGTCGTGTTGTTGTGGTTTGAAATAGAGTGTTCGGTGTAACCGAAATCTCTACACTCCCCCTTTCTTCCTCTAGCATCCGCCCTCGGATGCGGTTTATTCTGGCTGCTTGTCTTCCGTCTACGGATCTATACACTTGGGTGGCTTCCTGATGGGCCGCCCCCTTCTTAGATTGGGTGCCTCCTTCGGCAGAAGGGCCCCCTTCCTAGGGTTTCCTTCGTCTCCCTTTTTGGTGGTCGGGCCGTCGGCCCCGTGATCCTCGGGTTTCTCACTATCAGAGGGTTCCCCACTGCCCCATGGCCATGGAGGGTCAGGTGGTTCGGGTATGTTGTCCATTCCTCCCTGCTGGCCGGCAGTGTTGGTGTCCCGCTCGGTTCCTTGGGTTTCTTTGTTACGCTGCGCGAACGGATGCTTCGCCGCCTTCGGTGTTCTCCAATTCTTTGGTACTTTCTCCCAGGGAAAGGAACTTCCTTCAGCCACACATTGTATGGTGTGGTCGTCTATCATCAGTGCTCCCGTACCCATGTTGAAGGAAGCTCGGTGAGGTATTAGGAAATCGAGTCCGAGTATTCCGTCCAAGCCTCCGAGTGAAGCGATTACCATAGTCCTCTTGTGTCTGTTTCCTCCGATTTCCAGTTGAAGGTCGGCCTCTCCCATGTTGCGCAGTCGCTCCCCATTAGCCATTCTTAGGTCACATCTTTCTGGTCGGAGTACGGGCCTCTCCTGGTTATCTAGCTTGTCGAATCTGGTTTGGTTGAGAAGGGTGGTACTGGATCCACTATCCACAAGGAAGTCCATGTGGTATCCTTCTACCTGCACAGGTACCAACCAGGTGGGCTGATCCTGCAGGGGTGCAACAGTTATGGATGGCTTCTTTTCCTCGCTGGTTTGTTTCTCACTTAATGCTTCAGGCTCCGTTTCTGTTCGCTGAAGCTCTCCCTTATCCTTTTCTGTAGGTCCTGTACTTTTGGCTGCACCTTCTTGCCCTGGCTCCTGATGGGTAGGGAACGTGGAATGCATAGGCCGTGGTCTGGTTCTGTTAATCGAGGCCTCGGGGACCAGGTCACCGACCATAGGTCTCGTCCTTTCTGGTTTAACCTTGGGCTGTACCACATCCTTGATGACTGGTCTTGTTGGTGGTGAGGTGTTCCTGTCCATCTGTGGGGGTCTCCGGGGACAGACTCTCTGTATGTGCCCTCTCTGTCGGCAATAGTAGCACTCCATATTTGCCATCCAGTCAGGTCTGCTCTGCGCCCTCGCCGGTGTTTGAAAAGGCGGGTAGCGGACAGTCTCCCGAACGTCTGGCCGGTAGCCATTTAGTGGTGGCGGATTTCGGGCTCCAGTCTCCCGTCTCATCCTTGCGACTTCCTGGGTCAACTCCTGCATTTCTTTCCGCAGCTGGGTCAGGGGGTCAGAAATGCTGTCTCCTTGTGGTCTTACTGCACTGATGTGACTAATCCTCCTGGGTGGGGGTTTTCGGATAGTCACCGTTTCCTTGGTGACGGCTTCATATTGAGCTACCCGGGTGATGGCTTCGTCAAGAGTTCCCGGTTCCTGTAGGAGTGCATATCGCTGCGTCTCGACATCTCCCAGGCCTCCCAAGTACTTGTCAATTAGAATTTCCTCGAATTGGTGCCCTACCATTCCTGGGTAGGCTCTGCCGAACAGTTGCCGCATGACAGCTCCATACTCCTCAGGGGTTTCTCCGGTTCGTCGGTGTCGGTGTCGTAGCTCACTACGATGCACATGTATGCGCTCCGCTGGATCAAATCGGCGCTGTAGTGCTGCCACCAAGCGGTCGTAGTCCTCCCGCTGTGTCCGAGGGAGTTCAATCATTGCCTCCAGGGCTTCACCGTCAAGGCATTCCGACTGTTTTAACCTTCCCCTTTTCAACCCTTTTCCAGGTTGCCTCCGAGCACCGACAGTGCAGTACTGGCACCATCTCTCGATGTCCTTCCTGTAGTTTGGCCAGTAGAACCGTTGCTGTATGCTGGATCTACTCCGCTTCTCCCCTTGATGTCCTGCTGTACGATGGTAATGTAGTTGCTGAAATATTTCTCTTTTTAATTCCTTAGGTATCACCAGCTGAAGTATGGGATGACTCGGCGTGACCGGCGTCTCCCATCGTCTGTATAATTTACCTTCCTGTACCTCCAACTGACTCCACTGCCCCCAGTACGCTTTCGCCTCCGACCCCATTCCTGCAATCTCTACAAACTCAGGTCTCCCCAACGCCGCTTCTTTTCGTTCCTTGAAGAAAACAATTACAGAGTCCTTATCCTGTAATCTCCTAATATTTTCCAGGTTCCATACATCATGGCCTTTCCCTTGACCCTCGGGATTCTCTCTGCGCTCCTCTCGCTCTCCCTCGGTCACTGCTAGCACATGCCCACGCTGCTCCTTATCCTCACCAGAAGAACCGTATCTCCTCCCATTACGACTGGGTGGTTCATATCTCCCTGTAGGATCTTCTCCCCTACTGCAGCTGGGTGGTTCCTCGCTACTCCTCTCCTCGTCTTCTTCCTCCTGAACGTGCGTTTCCTCTTCCCCTGATTGCATCTCTATCGCTGGTCGGGCATCCGCTCCCATCATTCCATGCCTGTGGTCTGGGCAGTCCTCGTTCGGGCATTTCCCTACTGTTTTACGTGATAATGCATCCGCATTCTGGTGATGCTGTCCTTTCCGATGTTCGATCTCAAAGTCGTATGTATCTAATAACGCTATCCATCGCGCTACCATCCCCTCCGGGTTCCTGAAATTGACTAACCAAGTCAACGATGCATGATCCGTTCTTATCTTGAATGGCCTCCCCCACAGATAATGGTGGTATTGCTTGACGAATACCACTACTGCTAACAATTCTTTCTTGGTTGTACAGTATCTCGCCTGCGCCTTGTTCAGCGTCCGACTGGCGTATGCTACGACCTTCTCTTCGCCATTCTGCACCTGCGATAGCACAGCTCCTAAGCCTGTATTGCTGGCATCCGTATCCAGTATGAATTTAGCGGTGGCGGGATGAGGGAGCAGCGACGGAGGGAGGAGGGGGTGGATTAGCTGAGCGCTTCCCCAGCTCGCGGGACCATCCTCGCCCGCTCTGCCGCCTGCCAGAACAAGCCTGCGCCTCATCGTCACCTGTGTTTTCTCAGCATAAAGACCCGCTTTCATCAGCCGCTGATCTCCCTTCGCCGGTATACCGAGACTACCCTGACGGCAAAACTCCCCCAGAAAACTCCCAGCAAGCTGCCAGTAAGCTGAATTAGCCATACCTTCCGATACTTACCGCCTCCAAACAGGACAGCGGGATAGCGTGTGCGTACACTCGCAAGGGCTGACCTCCCCCTCCTCACCTACCCCCCCCCCATCTCCCGACCACCTCTCGCGCTAATTCGAGTCAACGGACTAGGGGAACAATCTGCCTTGCCCCTTCCCCCCGCGCACCAGCGGCCAATAGCGTTCTCACGCACGCACGCGGGGCGTCCTCTTCAAAGTTTATCAGCTTCTCCTGCGAGCGGTCGGCCGTATTTCCCTGACACGGGTGTTCGCCCTAACAAGCACTCTCACTCGTAGAGATACGATACCGTACGTGTGTGCGCGCCTGTGTGCACAGTGAGAACCACTCGCCCCATGCTTCTGCAGTGGTTGGGAGCCTTTACCTGACGACAGTGCGACAGAAAAAGAGAGCCCGAGTTTCATAGAAAGAGAGAGAGAAACACAGATAGATAGAAAGAGAGAGGGAAAGACAAAGATAGAGTGACAGAGAGACAGAGAGCGATAGAGATAAAGGAGGGGCAGACAGAGGGAAAGACAGACAGCCAGACAGACAGACAGGCAAAGATAAAAAGAGAGAGGGAGAGAGAGAGAGACCTTGGTGATTTAGTAATATACACCGTGTGCTATTGTCGTGGTGGCAGCAGTTCAGTTACGATGTTCTGTCCAGAATGCGTCTATGATACCGTCGGAAACCAGAAACAACATCACACACAGCAGCTGCAACAACAACAACATCAGCAGCAGAAGCAGCAGCAACAGCAACCGCAGCAACAGCAGCAGCAGAAGCAGCAACAACCGCAGCAACAGCAGCAGCAGAAGACAGCAACAACACGGCGGCCACCTAGCAGCCTCTCTAGCAGAACCAAAAGTCTCGCGTTTGAAGTCGATATTCAGCTCCTCTTGCGGACGTCACGCGACACCAGACGGACGACAACCGTCGCGCCGCCAGCCGGACGAACGAACCTACGACTGACGAATCTGTTCGTCCGACGTGCACGTCCGACTGCAAGGGGGCGTCCCACCGGCGCGGCACACGTGGAAGGCGCACGAGGCCGACGCACCGAGAAACTACGTTCGCAAGGACGGCACCTGGTACGGCAGTCACGCCGACGTCACGTCGCGACAGCAGCGCGTCGCCGCGCCCGACGTCACGCCGCGATAGAACCGGGGACGACGCACGACGACGAACGCGTACCGCAGGCAGGCTTCGAGGGACGGCGGATACGTCGCCAGGGAGCGGGCATGTGGCGAAGCGCGCTGTCCGTCGACGCTCTGAGGCACACGCGCGACGAGCCGACGAGCCGTTCTGCGCGGCGACTCAAAGCGCGTCGTCGAGAGAAGCGTCAGCGTGCGCCTGCGCCGCTAGTCGCCAAGGCAAACGCGCGCTCCCGCTCGCCGGCTAGGTGGCTTCGCGAGGCCGTGTGGAGGCGCTGTCAGCATGCCGATTTCAACGACGAGAAGAATTTCGCCATCGGCGGAAGTAACGCGTTAGCGCGTCGCGACGCGCACAGGAAACCCGAGCGTAATGCGGCCAGAGCAGGTGCGCCCACGTGTTAGCCGACAGTAGTAGGCATCGGCTCTAACAGTCGATACGGACTCCAGCGGCGATACAGTTATCGCCTAGGGCAGCCGAGGTAGAGCAGCCAGTTCGGTAACATCACGCGGTCGAGAAGTATCGGCCGCGTGTCATACTAAAACGAGAGATCGTCCATCACTGTCCAGCGTGCCACTGTCCGTCCCGCTACCGCTGCCGGCCGACACAGCCGTCGCCGATCAAAGCGCCGCCAGAATGGAGCCGTTGTCGCGCGAGCGGTCGACGCGCCCGCTGGTTACGTCAACGTGAGCGTCGCGGTGCTACACGACGCTGCCGCTGACGCTGACGCTGCTGCTGCTACTAAAAACATGTGAGGCTGGACAGTCTCACTCTCTCGTGGAGACACCAAAAGATGATGCCTGTTGCCATGGGAAACACATCCCGCGGATGTAGCCACTGCGCAGCCCGGCCGCCGCCGCCGCTGCCTGCTGCTGGTTGTTGTTGCTAGCGCCGGTAATGCTGCTGGGAAGTAGTGTTTGTATTGCAGGGACAGCGCCACTGTTGTACCGCCCAGGTGGCGACACGGCCGCCGACAAGAGCGCAGTTAAAACCACGGGCGACGCGCCAGGTGAACGACTGTTACCATAGCAACAACGCGACGTCAAGACGCGCGACACGTCCGCTAGGGGAACTTCCGGCGAAAAAATCGTGACGCGTCACGGGCGATGAAGCGCCATCACACGGCGCGGCTGGGAGCCACGGCCTATCAATCACACTCGCCCACGTTGCTGCGAGCGTCTGCGCGACGATGTCGGCTAACTACCACCGAGGGGCGCCTCTCGCGAGGCAGGCGACTTCGGATGAGTCTGGTGTCACAGAGTCGTGACGCTATTAAAGCTCTAGATGGCTTGTGTCGGCGGCGTGGCGCGGGAGTCGTATGGCTGGCTGGCTAATACACTACATCATTTACACACACGCAGGTTGCAGAAGAGAGCCGAGAGCGAGAGAGAGTGGTAACAAGAAAAAGAGAGAGAGGGGAGGAGAGCAGGAGATCGAGCGAGCGAGAGAGGGAGAGAGAGAGAGAGAGAGAGAGAGAGAGCGAGAGAGAGAAAGAGATAGATAGCTAGAGAGAGAGCGAGAGAGAGAGAGAGAGAGAGAGGGAGAGAGAGAGAGAGAGAGAGAGAGAGAAGAAGAATAGAGAGAGATTGCAAAGCTAGAGGAAGGCAGTGTGAAAAAAGTAAAATCGAGAAGGGGTAATGCACAGAGAAGGGAGAGATTGAAAACGTAGAAGCACGTGGAAGTGAGGAGAGCAGTGCAAGAGGAGGGAGGGCTTGTAAGTGTAGAAACGATAGGAGCAGTTTAAGAGAGGGTGGTTGTATAGTCGAGGCGAGTCGAGGTAAAGTATAGGCGAGAGGAGTACTGGAAGAGCAGAGAAGGTTTGCAAGGGTGAGGGAAGAGAGGGGTGATAAGCTTACAGAGAGAGGGAGTTCAAGGTTAGAGGAACAATTACTGTTCGTGGTAAGAGGAGAGAGAGAATCTAAAGCGAGGCGAGAGAGGAGGAGAGGGCTACCAAATCTAGAGGAGCTTTGAGGATCTAGAGGATCTAGAGGGCAAAGTAGAGGAGAGGGGAGTTGCGAGGTTAGTCGAGGTGGGTTGCAAAGCTATAGTAGGTGGTCCCAAAAAATTTCGACGCTAGAAGAGAGAGTGGTTGCAAGGCTATAGGGAAGAGAGAGTGTACGAGGGGGTAGAATTGTAGAATGTAGATGAAAGCTAGAGAAATAAAAGTCCGGGGTGCACAACTAGAGAAAAGAAGAGCTACATAACTAGAGAAGAAACGGAAAGGAAGGAACTAAGCATACACCGAAATTGATAGCATGTTCGATGATGTTTCCATGCGATTGCTTAACTAAACGTAGACTGTCGCTCTCGTTTCTAGCCGTCGCTGCCCGGTCAGAAGACGCACGGACCGCGCGGAGAGGCGCTGCTGATTCGACCGTCTAGGCCCGGCCAGCCCATCTCTCGATCGCAGCCCAACATGGACGTGATCAGCGGGGATCCGTGTACGTGCGATCAACAACCACCCACGCACCACCTCAGCAGGTACGATGACTAGCTAGCTCACTTAGCCGTGAGCCAATTAAGAGAATATCTATCTCACCTAGTCGTATAAAGTATAGAGCCATTAGGAGACTATCTAGCTTACCTAGTCGTATAAAGTATAGAGCCATTAGGAGACTTTCTATCTCACCTAGTCGTATAAAGTATAGAGCCATTAGGAGACTATCTATCTCACCTAGTCGTATAAAGTATAGAGCCATTAGGAGACTATCTAGCTCACCTAGTCGTATAAAGTGTGGAGCCAATTAGCGGATAGCCCTTTTTCTAGTAGGGACACTGGATCTAATAAGATTCCATTAGCGTATCCCAACAGGTCAAGGTATAGATCCATTAAGAGAATATAAGAGAAGTCTAAAGTGTAGAGACAATCAGAGGATGTATTTTTTCTAGTTACAATAATAGATCTAATGAGATTCCAACAGAGTATGCCCATGCGGTCAAAGTATAGAGCCATTAAGAGAAAATCTAGCTCACCCAGTCGTATAATGTTTAGAGCCAATTAGTAGAGTGTTTAGCTCACTTAGTCTTAGAGCCAATTAAGAGAATATCTAGCTCACCTAGTCGTGTAATGTGTGGAGGCTATTAGAGGATGTTTTT
>NW_014577093.1:285902-287649 GCF_000485595.1 Priapulus caudatus | reverse complement strand
TCTCTCTCTCTCTCTCTCTCTCTCTCTCTCTCTCTCTCTCTCTCTCTCTCTCTCTCTCTCTCTTTCTCTCGCTCTTCTCTCGCTCTTCTCTCGTTTCGTCCTCACGTCTCTCTCTCTTCCACCTCTCTCTAGCTCTCACTCTTTTACTCTCTTCCTGTCTCTTCTCCTCTCTCCTCTTCTCCCCCTCCTCTCTCTTCTCCCCCCCTCTCTCTCTCTCTCTCTTCTATCATCCCATTTTCTCTCCCCTCTCCCTCAATCCATCCCTTCTCCTCTATTTCTCTCAAACTAAACAATTTTAAATACATGTTAAAACAGCAGCACAATAATCAATAATGACATGATGACTCGTCGCGCGCGTGTGTAAGCGATGGCGGAGACTGATGGCCGTGTCGTGTTGTCACGCAGGCATGTCGTCGCTGGACTGCGCAGTGTCGCCAGAGTTCATGCAGCTTTACTATAGCACGACGGACGACAACAGCACGACGAGTAACTACATGTCCGGCAGCGGCGAGTCGGACGAGGTTGACGATCTACGCAAGCAGATACACAGCATGGAGCTGATGTATGGAGACCTGCTGAAGGTACGTGCGGAAGAGGGAGAGAGAGGGAAGGGTGAGAGAGAGGGGAGGTGAGGGTGAGGGGGAGGATCTACGCAAGCAGATACACAGCATGGAGCTGATGTATGGAGACCTGCTGAAGGTACGTGCGGGGAGAGGGAGAGAGAGGGGAGGGTGAGGGTGAGGGAGAGGGGGAGGGGAAGAAGGTAGAGGTAGAGGGAGAGGAGGAGGATCTACGCAAGAAGATACACAGCATGGAGCTAATGTATGGAGACCTGCTGAAGGTACGTGCGGGAGAGGGTGTGGGAGAGAGAGGGGAGGGTGAGGGAGAGAGAGGATTTCAAACCACCGCACTTATATTGTTAAATTGTAGCAAAACTTATACAACATTTATATTGTAATGTCACACTTATAATTACTACTTACTTAACTATGCGCTTATGTTGTAATTAAACTAATATTATGGGAATCCGACGGGAATCTTGAATGTCGTACCGCCAAGATTATCATTGAAATTCAGTTGATTTAAAAAAAAGTAATCTCACGTGAAATAAACCCGGAATATATGTTTATTGTAAAATGTTGTATTTGTTTTATAGAGCTTAGGTGTAAAGAACGAGACATTAGATGCGGTAGAGAAGAATGGCAAAGGAGGAAAAGGAGAGGACAAGAAAGTTCGCCGTGCCCAGTCTATTGTGCTGCAGAGTCAGCGCTCACGTGACATCAAGTACGAGCCTCGTTCTGAAACTTCTGATGTGTCGAAATTACTTGTAATAATATAAGAGCCTAGCTATTATAGATATAACAGCCTAGAATACGGAGAGGAGATATTAAAAAAGATTTTAACTAAGAGATCAAGGACGTTAATTGAGAGGTAAAGAGTGGCGATGTTAAAGGAGATATTAAATGGGATATTAGCAGATGAATTAGGGATGTTAATTGGATAAAGATATATTAAAGGGGATGTTAAGAATGTTAATGGATATGGAAGAAGGCGTGTTAAACATGTTGAGAATGTTAAAGAGAATGTTATGAGGCGGTAAAGGAAATGTTACCGAAGAAATTAAGGATGTGAATTAGGTTAAATAGGAGATAAACGGGAGATATAATTAACTTAAATCAGGTAAAGGGATAGGATTAAGAGGAACAGTAAAGGAGATATTGAAGGAAACGTTATAGGAGATATGAAA
>NW_014577093.1:273402-280902 GCF_000485595.1 Priapulus caudatus | reverse complement strand
CGGTTGGAGCGCATGTCGATACCGATGGGGCCGCGTCTCCGCATTCTACAAGAGGCACAGAAGGCCTTCCAGCACGAGAATTTCCCCTCGCAGATCTACATCGTATGAGATGCCTGCCTCGGTAAACCACACGGTGGCGCCATCGGGTGGCGGATTACGCGAAATTCTGTCTATTTCGCGATGCCAACGCGCGTTGTAGTTTTGCTCTCAGGACGTTTATGTTCGACTTACTAATATGTTTATGATCGTGAAAACGGCGCGCGTTTAGGCTGTGAAGCAGTGCTAATCTGGCAGAGTTATTGCCTGCAATATCCACTATTCATAGTGACATAATGATTGAATACAGACAAGTCACTCGTGGTGACATGATCATGAGAGTCAGGCATAATAATAACTACAGTACAAGCACCTTACAAGTGAAGCAGTAATGTGGAGCACTTCCTAGAATTAGCATCTTTATGAGGTAATTAATATAACAACGTTATAATTATATCTGATAGCTATAGTTGTGCATTTCTAATGGCAAAGAACGTTTTTCTACTTCAACTCAAACTGACAGATATCTATGTCAAGTAGTTCATACAAGACAGAAGCCGTGTACATAATGCTATTTACATGCCTATATGAATACAAAGGGTTGTATATATGTTCATATTAATTATAACCTGTACATACCACTGTCACCACGTTATGGTTCTATGTGTTTTCAGCTGTTTCTAATACAAACTGTTTGCATGTAGCGTGTAAGGAATTTTATTATTTAATTTTGTTGTCGGGAGATTTTGTACCTATATATTTAATGTATTAATAGGCACGTAGTCTTTTATCTATCTTCTATGTATATTCTATATATATTCTACATATATTCTATATATTGCACATTGATTACTTATATTATTAAACACGAAATTCATATTAACCTATTAAAATGCGTCTGGAGTCTTTGCGTGAAATATTGTGGGTGCATATAATTATGTTCTTGTCTTTTCACTATAAATAAACATTATTTTAGTACAACTTGTGTTTAATTATCTTTTATTCGGTACGCATAACATAGACACATATAACATGATATTTATATAAATGATGTGCTTGGTGATACGCAATGAGTTAATAATCGTCTTCGCCGAGTTGTCATTGTCTCTAGGTCGCATTTTAGTGGCTTAATTGTTGCTGTTCTCGGTTGGTGCTTCCTGGTTGAACGTACTATACGAAAAAGCGTGAGACATTTTCTTACTCAGTGGTCACCAGTTATAATTTCGGTATTTTATATAAATTGATAATGTTTAATTCGTAATGTTTAATTTCATGTTTTAATGTATAGCTTAGTTAATCTCAGGCTACTAATATTTCGTTTGACCAATACTAAGCATGTGTGAATACAGGCTCAGCCTACCTTATCGTATTCGGCGTATAGGGAAATTATAGAAAGCTAACTCATTGTAATTTTTAAAATGAAACAATGGAAAATGAAATCTACTTTAATAAATAACGGCCAACTAATACTAATTTCACAAAACATTTTGTGTATGAACCACATTATTTATTGTTTTATAAATTTTAAAATATATTCCCTGGTTTATGTTAGGGTATACTATAAGCGTGCGAACGCGGGTACTGATTGTATAACTTATAGAATAGGACGCTTTAGCAAAGTTCGCAAGAACTGGCGTCCATTAATTATTAAAACTAGAAATCTCGTTTATCACATCAAATTGCTGCTGGGTATTCGCTAATTTCAACAAAGCCATATATTTATATATTTTGTTTAGCATACTCACCAACGGCAAAGGAAACTTCCGGGGATTGGAATTTTTGTAAGATTGGCTTCCTTGTAATTATATGTGATAGACAAGAGGATCCAGATTTTTTTTACGTCCAGCTACTGCCGAATATGTAGGTACGCTTTATTCTAAATATATAATTTCAACAAAATATTAATGAATTTTGCTCTAACGTTAAAGTTTATAATTTCAACGAAGGTATGTATGTGCATATTTCTATTTGATATATTAATGTAATACACTATTTCTCATATGCGAAACCAGCCCCGACCAGCGCGGAAATGAAAAGCAAATATGATTTCACTCAGAGTTGCAAGGATTTGAGAAGATTGGCTGCTTGTAATTATGTAAGAGCGGCAACGGGATCCAGATTTTTCATAGCAAGCTAGTGCGGGATATGTGCTCTCTATTTTAAATATATAATTAAACAATAAGAAGATATATCTTAGCAGATATCTGCCATACGCGCAATGTTAAGAAAGTTAGCAAGTCTTTGACTCATTGTAACTTTGTAAGCCATATAAACCTTTTCATATCAATTCCGGTATTTCATTTCACTCACAACGGGGTACGTGGTCTCTAAATTAAATCTATAATTACGATACACCATGTTCATTTTAGCAGATACTATCCATGCGCACAGACAGATAATGCCTATTCGTCGAAGTTCAGTTTGGAAGACTTGGTGGTGGTTAAAATAAGGTAACGGATAGCGATTTATTATGTGAACCCATGTCTTGGGTGTGTGCATATGGGTATTGCATCGGGTATATGCGTTTATTATGCATATACATAACAGAAGTAAATGATCTCAAAATAATAACAATACCCGGTTGCTCATGATAATATCCACCACCGTTAATTGCCACGTCGCGTTAACGCCATGGATTGCACTACACTAGGAGTGTTTGTGGAAACGCACCTAAATTCGTGGATACCCCCGTTCTTAGTGGCGGATCCAGAAGTGACTTCTAGGGGGGGGGAATCATGCGAGCTCAATGGCACAAAGCGCCCGATCGAGGGGGAGGGTGTTAGGCTAAAATACCACCCTGAAAATTCTAGGGAGCGACCGCCCTGGGCCCCCTGAGTCCGCCACTGGTTCGTCACCGCCCACGGTGACTACATCTCTACCGATTACACCCCAGTGGAAACAAATCGCATAGTTTCCTATAGCCAGGCGGGCAGACAGTGAACTGAGATGAGAGTGTATGACGAGGTGTTTAATATATCATCATATAACATTATACCATTATAATATAATTATATACATATATATCAGGGGGCACACATATATATATATGATATACATATCAGAAGTAGATAATAGGGATCCCTATTATCTACTTCTGATACATATATATATCATATATATATATACAAATATTTGTCATTATTAACCCCTAATATATCAACAAAACGTACGTTACAAATGAACGTATATACGTTAACATTTAAATTTATATAGTACGTTTAGAATCAAATATGTTATTCACTCCTGCTATATATATATATGCACATATTCGCATATCATTATGCATTTTTACATAAACAGAATATATTTTTTATTCACTCCTGGTTTTACATCAATATTTGCACATTGTTCTCAATCACGGGCAACACTGATTGCAGGTAAAAGTTTGGTTGGCTATTCCAGCTATATATATCCTATATTTATTGCTATATATTGATACCAGCATTGAATAAAAACAACTGGTTTTATTCAATCCTGACTCCTGTAGATATTAAATAATTTCCGCGATTGCAGCGCCCTCTTTTTTTATTCGGGAATTTCCATATCCAAAATGGAAGCCCCCATAAACACAGGAGACGGATTCTAATTCTAGTAAACACGATGTCGTAATCGTTCCTATTATCTTAACAGGTAAATATGAGTAGAAAATAATAACGGTGTACCATTACCTATTGCCAATTTTCACTGAGATCAGTTTATTGTTTATTGTTTTTTGTTTCAAAGCCGATGCGAATTTCATTGCATCCGTTTCGCGGGTAATACAAACACGAATTCTGAGACTCTAGCGACTAGTCCGTATTTCCTCTGATCGTAATCCACCAAAGATCGTGGGCGTCACGGCGTGATCAATGTCAGTCATCACAGAAAACTTGGACTAGTACGTAGAGTGCACTGTGTGCAGGAGCACTCAATGACTCATTACAGAAGCATGCAGATTCCATATACTGTAGGTACAAATACAATGGCGTTTTCATATTAAGGGCAGATCGAAGCTGTTGGATCAAGGATAGTTTGGGACCCTGCAAATGTGTTTTCGCATTTGTGCTGAACAAATCTAGAGAGACCGGGTACAAGATGGCGTTGCGCAAAAGATGCGTTGTTCCCCGACCGCCGAGAGCGGTTTAGCCGCGCACTTCCGCGGGAGCTGGGCGCACGCGACCGCGGGGTGTTGTACGTAGCAATCTTGCGCTGCCCGCTATACGGCTTCGCGCGCCGAAGGAGGGCGGGCGCGCGAATCCGTATAGCAGGCAGCGTAACATCGCGCAGTTTTTGTGACACGTACACCGGCTCGACTACGGCCATTGTGCGACTGATTGTCTATACATTGTCTTCTAACCCTCTCTCTCTATTTTTCTCCCACTCCCCATGGTTCTCTCTCTCTCTCTCGCTCGCTCTGGCGCTGCGTGTCAAAAGTGCGACCACGTGGCATGCCATCCGCTGCGCAAAAACTCCTATCTCTCGCTCTCTCTATCCTACTCCCACGGGCGCTACGTGTAAAAACTCGCACCGTCGCCACGGGCAGCGCGGGGGGAGGAGGGGGGCTGCAATCTCTCGCTCCGCCATATTCGTAAAAACATGTGTGATTGACATCACGGTTTGTTCAGCAACAGACGACGTCATCGCCTAGCGGCCAATGAGCAAGCATGTGGTCGGTTATTTCTTGGCCTTTCTTGTAGCAGCCACTACGTCTTAACCTTGAGGCGTGCGACCCCCACGAGCAGTTCTGGGCCGTTTGGAGATGGCCTCTAGGCGTCGATCGCGAAACGTCGCTTGGAAACCGCCCCATTTTCACGGAGTTGCGTTTCAGAGCCGTTCCTGTTAATCTGTCAAAAGGGACAAAAAGGGGCAGCGTTTTGGCGTTCGGGGCGCGGTGTTGCCGCACACAGGCGCTTCACGCATTCCCGGCCGCATTCCGTCCAGGGTGCTAAACTAGGCTTGGGCCAAAGCTGTCTACTGGCACAGATAAAAGCTGGTCCATTGCAGTTAGCTGCATGGTATCACATATATTGTCACTGTCGACTTACATACGCGACTTTAAAAAAACATTTATTTCCTTGAGAAATATATGATTCTGTGTTTATAACACATCCTTAGGTTTAGAAGATGATAGCGCCAGGCAGCATGAAGAAAGAAGCAGTGCACCAGAATTGATATAATGAGTTTCTTAGACAAGAAAATGAATGCACCTAAGCAGCGGACACTGTTCGAAGTGTGGGGACAAGATAAAATAAATCCCACCACTGGTATGTTATTATTATTATTATTATTAAATCTTTATTGCATGTAATTGAAATACAAATACATCTACTGAAGACATAACACATAGAGAACATTACTATTCAACTTGGGACAATCTAAAGTACTATATATAGTTCAAACCTGTGTTAGCAGCCACCTCTATAGAACAGCTACCTGTCCATAAAGGCCATGTCAGCCCTTTCTCTTATATGACCATTATGTATAAAGTTAACTGTCTATTGCTATGGTAGTTGACATGTATGGGTTGCTCCCAAGTTGTTATAATCATGTATTGTTGTATATAACATTACTTAAAATTAATCTTCTTATTCGTTTTGGTTTCCGTAACATGGTGTTTTTTACAGAATGGGGGCGTTGGCCCCATGTCTAACCCCCTTCCCGCAGGCGGTCGGGGGGAGAGTGCATGCTCTTGGCGACGACCCATACGGGTCCTCCGCCACAGAAAGGCGGCATGCAGGGAGGGGCAAAATTAATCTACTAGTTTGTTATGCATTATACTTGCTTTCTACAGCAGGAGGGCTTGGAGAGGCATTAGATGATGATGAAGATGACCTTATCTATGCGGAAGCTATGGACCAAACCATGAATCAATTGGCCTCAACTTCAGTGCTGCAGGGGTGAGCTTTATTCAAACACATTCGACCAAACACTCGTCTCCACGTGCAGCACCGACGTCAGCAACCCACTGCAGTTTCACAATCATTTTCATGCTCCTTCCATCAGTTCTCAATCACGCGCCTTCCCCGACCATCGATCAAACACATTCACATTGCAGGGTTTCTTCTGAGGGAAAATTAGACAAAGGAGGTAATGGCCAGTTTGGGAAAAAAATGCGCATGATGGATTCAAATACAGGATGTATTGATATTCTTATGGGTATATAGATACAGGATATACTTATCAGTAAATACAGGAACATTTTCACAACGGCGATGTTAAATTTGACAACGGCGGTGCGCCACTGTGCCTCTTATGTATATGAAACCCTGCATTGTCATTCCTGCACGCGCGCGGCGCTTTACATCGGCCGTGTCCTCTTCTAGCGTTGACGCGAGCGACACGCCAGGGTTTGACGTCAGCGCAGGCGGCACGTGGATCTATCCGACAAACTACTCGATGCGAGACTACCAGTTTACGATCGTGCAGGCCGCGCTGTTCAACAACACGCTCGTAGTGCTACCGACGGGGTTGGGCAAGACCTTCATTGCTGCCGTCATCATGTACAACTATTACCGATGGTATCCGCAAGGTAATCTGGCGTGGTCAGTGTGCAGCATAGCCAAGCGCGTAGCCAGGGGGGGCGGGGTCTTGGACCCCCTATCAAAATCTAGGACCCCCCAATCAAAATCAAAATCCCCTCCAAAAAAAATTTTAATTAAAAAATTAAAAAATCCAAACAAAAGAGCTGCAGAAGAAATAGTATTGTCAACAAAACAGAGTCTAAATTGATTTTAAAGCACTATTTTTACATTTAACTCATGAAAAAAATTTCAGGCCACCAAACCTTGCTTGTTACTCACTCGAGGACCCCCCCAATCCAAATTCCTGGCTACGCCTTTGAGCATAGCTGTGCGATACATAGCTGATGAGTCGGCTGGAGCGGTTGCTGCAAATTGGCGCATGGAGAGCGTGTGTAGATGAACGATGTGACATGATGCAGTGCGATCGTCACTTGTTGTTGCAGTTGTTGGCAGCTGCTTTATTATTTCTTCGCTTGTGATCTTGGATAATGCTACGTGCATTGTAATGACAGATGTTATACGTTATTCTGATATACTTTCAGGTAAAATTGTGTTCATGGCGCCGACTAGACCACTTGTTGCTCAACAGAGAAAGGCATGCTATGATGTGATGGGAATACCACAATCAGATACCATAGAGATGACAGGTGGGCTTATAGACATGCTAGAGCTCACATTCGAGTGATCTGTGTGATCACAACTATATAAAACAATACATCGCTGCATGTGTATGTATCAGATATTTATCTGTTTATTAAATAATTGAGAAATTTGTTAGTGGGTGGTTCCACTTTTACTACTATACTAGAAGTAGGGTATCTGTGTATTAGTATACGTACTTATTGGTGTGGCTTGTTTAGTGGTCCATGGATAGATGGATGGATGGATGGATGGTTGGATGCATGGATGTATGAATGGATGGAGGAATGGATGGATGGATGGATGGATGTATGAATGGATGGAG
>NW_014577093.1:255629-273392 GCF_000485595.1 Priapulus caudatus | reverse complement strand
CACACTCCTCCCTATTATCTACTCCTGATATATATATATATATATATACATATGTATATATTCTACATGGAATTCGTGGGAAGAGCTTGGTGGCAAATTAGGTAGAGCAGCCATGGTAGTTTATTGCGAAGGGTATCCACCATTTTTCATAGGCACGATGGCAAGTAAGGAGGGCACCAACAGGTTTTGCCATCACTTCTGCCTGTGGCAATTGTCGTGCCCTGTATGCGTATGCATGTGAGTGCATGCATGTGTGCGTGTGCATGCATATGCATACGTAGTGTACGTGTTTAGGGTATTACAGAACGTGGCCATATAGAGTGGAATCAGCGAATAGTCTCGCCATATAATATTCTATATGATAATATTTCTACATAGACATGTGTGCTTTCACTTGTTACGGTTTGTGAAAGCGCAATATGTGGAAAATTTGATAATTTTGTATTGATGAATACATGAGTTTTTGTATGCAGGTTGTCAGAGAACTACATATCTATAATAAGCAATTCAGAATGCTAGCACTCAGTGCAACACCTGGTGGTGACCTAAAGGTAAAATATACTTAGTAATTTGTTTGGTAGTTAGTTTATATACACCTAGACTACCAGTAAACCTGGTTGTAGAACCACTATGCCTTTGTTCATAACAAAGCTATTCATTGGTGATAATAGTACTTATAATAATAATGATAGCAATAATAATAATACTAAATACTACTACTACTACTAATAAAAAAAATAGTATTAATAATAATTAATACAATTATAAACCTCAAAGCCAAGCGAGATACAGCTACTGATCTTCTGTTACGGTGTTGCACGTTGTGTCCGTCAGCGGCGTTGTGTTTCTCTGCCACCAGGTGGTGCAGCAGGTGCTCACGAACCTGCTCGTCTCGCACGTGGAGCTGCGCAGCGATGACTCGCCCGACATCACGCCGTACACGCACGAGCGTCTCGTCGAGAAACACGTCGTCTCGCTCGGACCCGAGCTCACCGCGCTGCGAGACAAGTACCTGCAGGTGCGCCGTCGCCACGGCAACGCACCGACGCTATAGTGGCGCGCGTGATGAGGCACGTTGTCGTCACGGCAATTCACCAACGCTATCGTGGTGCGCGTGATGGGTCGGTTTGTCGTCATGGCAACGCGCCGACGCTATAGCGGCGTGCGTGATAGGTCGGGTTAATTGTCGTCGCGGCAACGCGCTGATGCTATAGCGGTGCGCGTGATGAGTCGGGTTGTCGTCATGGCAACACGCTGACACGACAGTGGTGCACATGATGGGTCGGGTTGTCGTCATGGCAACACGCCGACACCAGAGTCGCACGTGCGCGCCTGGTCGGGTTGTCTCGCTCTCTCCCGCGTTCTCTGGATTTCCTTCTGGTTTGTCAATGCAGCTTAGTATTATATGCTGTGAATACAGAGTATAGTGTTATGCAGCATGAATATATTTTAGCTTTGTACAGTGCGAACACAGCATATAGTATTACAGCTAAATCACCATGGTTCAGTCATTCGCAAGCAAACATTGCTATCGCAACAGCGTTAAAAATCGTTTCATGATGTTTTTTGTCGCAAAAAACCTAGGTGGTGGGCGTGGTCGTCAGGAGACTCAGCAATAATTACGTGCTGCGCTGTAACAACCTGCTCAGCCTCTCCAAGTTCCAGCTGCTTCGCGCACGTGAGGAGTTTCGGCAGAACCCGCCGTCGTCGTTGCCGAGGGGCCAGTATGGCACGGTGGAGGGCGATTTTGCGATGTGCACGAGTCTTTATCACGGCCTAGAATTGCTCGTGCTCCACGGAATCAAGTCTTTCCACAATTTTCTGCAAGTATGTATGAATGAACGTTCTGCCTTGTAGATTACACCAGTTATTCATGGTATCGGCATAAATTGAAACAGCACCAGGCTCACTGGTGATATTTGCAAGCGTTCTCTCACAAGCTCTTGTCCTACCCTCTCTTTTCCCACATCTCTTTAGCCACTTTTCATCTCTTATGATGTTTAATAACACCAATATTTTAACTCTGATGCTCTAACTCGATATGTATGAACAGTAATGTATGCTCTCTCTCCCACTCTCTACATCATATCTCTGTTAGGTTTGTAGTTTACTATTAGTTTAACCCAGTTGTTCATTGCTAACATTGGTTCAAATGTCTTCACTGAATCCCCAGTTAGCTAACCCACTGGAACTGCACCCCCGCAGTTTACACCTAGCCCTCTTCTTCGTATAAAGCTAAGGGGGAAGTGCTCGTGTTGTTATCAGGGAATATTAGAAGGCGTCAAGAGCAACCCGAGAACACGTGCTGAGCTGATGCGTAATCAGGCCTTCATTGAGATCATGGAGCACGTGCAAGCCAAGTACAGCGTGTCGTCGTCACAGGTAGACAACAATCGTGCATCACAAGCCACTCGCGCAGGTAAGCACAGCACACCTGACCCCTCAACATATGCTCCTGTAGCATCCCTCCTCAGCATCCTCATCCAGCATCCTTCCCTGGTTTCCTTCCCCCAATATCCTTCCCCAGTATCCTCCCCTAGTGTTCTTCTCCAGCATTCTCCCCGATCATCTATCTTCAGAATCGTGTTCCAGTAAAGTCTGTAATGCCATGACCCTTGCCCAGCACTCCATTTCGAAAGTTATGCCATCTTGGATTCGATGTCGTAAGTACTCATGATGTTCCTGACGACGTGCACCAGTTTCGCTCTCATCTTTCATTGACTACGTCACGAATTTTCTGTAGTGTATATTTAAAAAAATTAGGTTGCAATTTTTTACATGAAAAGTAAGTAATAACGGCACTAAATGTATCCTCAAGTTCTTACCCGATAAGATTGTTCTTCAACTAGTTAAAAATAAAAAAAATCTGGGCGATTTGATATATTGATCATGATATTAAATGCTTGCTATGGGCTATGTATGAGTCATGGGTGTTTGTTCACATCGAATGGAATAACAAAATAAGAAGTATAATGCAGCAATTTAACCATAAAAAGTTAACAGTATCACTTACATTTTGCAAAAAAGTGGACATTTTTTTAACAACTTTTACTAGTTACTGTGACGTAATCACTTTATTGATGCACGCTGACTTTGCAGGTGCTTCCCTCGCCGGGACGCTAGCGTCACCACGCATCTACAGCCATCCGAAAATAGAGAAGCTGGAGAAGATTGTAGTCGACCACTTCCGTCAGAACCAGTCAGGTTAGTGAGCTGTAACGTTAGATAGCAATGAATGATCAATGGAACACATGTTAGAGATATATACGTAATTAGTTATTGGCTGGGCATAAGGGAACTTAATCAAGTAGGAAAAAGGAGAAATTGATAGAGCAGTTAGAAATGAACCGAAATTAGGTCAAAATAATGATGAAAATATGTTAAAACTGAACACAACTAGTAATTGTTAAAACGTTATTACAGATGTGATACTGATAAGTTTTATTTTATTACAGAGACCTAGCGTAACTGTCGGCACACTCCTTGAATCACTCACTCCACACATTAGGATTAGTCGGGCGATTCTCGCCGCGTCCGTTTCCATCCGGGAAATGTTCAGCGATAATTTTATTTATATCAGTGGTTCTTAACTTCCTTTGAATCATGGACCCCTTTGAGAATCTGGTGAAAGCTATGGGCCCCTCCCCAGAAAAATGCACATAAGCACATAAATACATAATTTTGCATGCGCCTGGTTCACGGACCCCCTGAAGCCCATCCACTGACCCCAAAGGGGTCCATAGACCACAGGTTAACAACCACTGATTTATATTATATAATTTTATAATAATAGCTGAAGAGTTAATTTTTCTCGTAGCGAACACGAGGGTGATGATCTTCTCTCAGTATCGTGACAGCGTGGCGGAGATCGCGGCCGTGCTGCGTCGACACGCACCCACCGTGCGCGTGATGAGCTTCGTCGGTCAGTCCACCGCCAGCAAGTCCACGAAGGGTGTCACCCAGAAGGAACAGATGAAGGTGCGTCCCTCCCCAGCTCTCACTCTCACTCTCAGTCTCGCTGTTGCTGTCTCACTCTTGCTGTCGCTGTCAATGTCTCACTCTTGCTGTCACTGTCACTGTCTCACTCTTGCTGTCGCTGTCACTGTCTCACTCTTGCTGTCGCTGTGCGGGCGTTCACGTGAATATCTTGCGGCAATTAAATTGGTTAACATTTAAACAATTGGTAATTCATTGGTAAACGATTGGCATTCATTAAAAATTAGTAATTATACATGTTTTTTCGAAAATTTTTGCGTGCAATCGCTTTAAGTAAGTGCAAGCGTTTACCTCACTACTTTCCACCGTCGAATCCATCTTTCTGGCATCGTTTTCAACAACAATCTTATCGGCGTCGTTATATTGCCTGGATGAAGAGATCAGTGGCTAACCCCTGTATAAGCATCTGTAACAGTAAGAACGTGGAGAGATTTATGCATCCCATCGCCCCACGCGGCGTATCGGAGGGAGCAGTTCCATCGCTGGCTTCTTACAGCTACTGCTTACTCGTGCTGTTCTACAGGTGGTGAGAGAGTTCCGCGAGGGCGGCTACAACACGATCGTCGCGACCTGCGTCGGGGAAGAAGGCCTGGACATAGGCGATGTCGACCTCATCGTCTGCTACGACGCTCACAAGAGTCCCACCAGGTAGAGAATGTAGCCCACGAACATAGCGCAGAATGCATGACCGTTGACTGACGAGGAGACAAGCGTAATTAAGACTCATTAATATGCATTTCGTTAGGTTTCACGGCAGTGTTATTAGTTGTTCATAAGTTTGGTAATATCCTGAGTTGTGAACGTCTGAAATTTTGCACAGTTTATATGTTATTTATGTTGATTATATTTTATATTTACGTAAGCAATTATTGTTCCATACCCCTATTCGGATGAATAAACAAATGCCGCGTTTTTCAAATCGGTTGAGTTCCGGGTTCGCCTTACGAATGAAATTTGGAACCAATTACGTGCATAACCCATGGACCCCCGCTATAGGACAAGTAGCGTTTTCCTTTTCCTTTTTATTCCTTTTATTAAAATGTTGGGTAGTCCATTACTCGCTGCTAAAAGGTTCGTTGGGTTTTGGTAACTTTAGGCTGGTGCAGCGTATGGGTCGAACAGGAAGGAAACGCCAAGGGAAGATAGTCATGCTGGTCACCGAGGGCAAGGAGGAGCAGGTGAGAAAATGTACTATAGTACAGTAAACGAGTGTCAAATGTAGAGTATTACTCTTCCCTAGATGCTATACCCCAGGTTATAACGACATGCAGAGATTCCTTCGTTTACCAAGTGTGATACGCGCGTATGGTGAGTGAATATAACTATTATGTCAGGAAACATGTGAATTCGTGTGTTACTAAGACGTACGAAGATTCTCTCGTCTACCATATCATTACTCATGCGATACACATGCATGACGGGCGAATATAAGCATCACATTATTAAACGTAAGCATCCCCACATTACTAGGATGCTTAGGGATTAATTCATTTACGATTTTACGATTCACTCGATTCGTATACGTGGCGAGCGTGTAAGTATCACATCTGTAAACAAGTGAGCGTCCCTCTGCGTCTGCGGTGACGTGTGGAGATGCCCTCATTTATCATGTTACCAGTTCACGCAACTCTCACATGCAATGAGGTCATAATAAAAATATTATTTGTTTGCCCTCACCCGACCGACCCGCCAAAAAGGAGCCGACTCTTTATTTTTTTATTTTTTTTATTTTCTCCGAATTTTTTATTGACTTTTCCCAATCTTTTTTTTTACAAATTGTATTACTGTACATTATATAAATCTGTAAGCAATACATTATATGTACAAAGAATAACAAACATTCAACATAAAAGGTACCTCCACACAAGCATACCATGTAGACACCATGCTAAATTTGTAAAAAGACCCCCCTCAAAAAAGAGAAGCCTACCTACCTACCCAAACTTTTCAGCCTAAGTCGGGTGAGGGCAAACAAAGATTTTTTTAATTGTGGCTTGAGCGACACTGCATATCTGACGCTCCCGTAATCTCCTGTAATGCGCGGCGACGACGCGACCGCGGGAGTAACTCTGAGACGTGTTGCTTTCAGACGTATAACACGAGCCAGCAGAGCAAGCGCAGCGTTCACCGCGCTCTGCTGGCCGGCTGCCGCGGCAAGCGTCTCATGCTCGCTGCCAATCCCCGCATGCTGCCGCGCGGTCTCACGCCCGCCGTGCACAAGATGCACATGACCGTGGCGATTGCACCGCAGGAGGAGGAGGATGAGAAGCAGCAGAGGAAGGGGAGGAGGAGGAGAGGTGGCGATGGGTCGAGGCAGGAAGGTCGCGCCGGCAGCGCGAATGTGTTGGGGCTGTTTGCTAAAAAGGGTAAGTGACGTGTGTGTGCATACGTGCATGTGTGCGAGTGTGTGTACGTGTGTGTGTGTGTGTGTGTGCGTGTGTGTACGTGTGTGTGTGGGTGTGTGTACGTATGTGAGTGTGTGTGTGTGCGTGCGTGCGTGTGTGCGTGCGTGCATGCGTGTGTGTGTACAGCTTACTATTTACCTAACCGTTATATTCAATGCTACCACGCACATGTGCAACATCTGAACTTTTTCCATGCATGGCGTCACTGCAGCTAAGCAAGAAGGAGAGTTTCTCACGGAAGAAGAGTTGGCATATTGGGGTGAAAACTTCCAGGTTCCAGACAGCGATGTTGCTGTCTTGCCTCGGCGCCCAAGATGGATATCCCTGAAGTCATACAGTGAGAATGAGATGGTGAGGGGGAGCATGATGTAACTGGTGTAATCAGATTAGGATAGGGTACGATTCAAGAATTGTCATATCCGTCTGGTGTTGATCTCTTTCTCCAGAGTACAGTTTGTGTGCATATGCTAGTGTTGGTAATTGTGAACAGCTTCTTTGGAAGTCTCTCCCCTGTCTTGTTTTGTTAACAGACATCCAAATGATCTTTTATAAAATAAAGGTTGAAGGTTAAACAGTTATGAACGATTCAGTGTTTATAAAAAAATTAATTATTAGCATGTATTGCAAAACGGTTATGTGGAATTTGTAATCATCATCTGAATTAACAACAGAACATAATGTAGTTGCTATGCACAAAGTATTTTTTTGCCAAAACATACGTTAGATGTTTCATTCTCTGCTGTCTTGACAACTAGTTTGTGATTAAACTTCGCTGAACATTTCCAACTTTTTGTTGTTTTCCAACAACAATAGGATCGGGATGTATCGGTGGCAGGAAAACAGCAAAAGCTGTCTCTTACTGAGTGGATACCGTGGCAGAATCAACTGCAGAAGACAGGGTCGGTGGGGCATTCGAGAACAACAAGAGACTACGTTAACCTCAACACGTTCATGGAGGTATGCAACCTCCCACGATAATGCCTTAATTAATTAATTATTAATGAATTATTTATAAATTAATATAAACTTATGAATTAATTAATTATATCACCTATGAGGAATCTAATCTTGGATAAAGGGCAGCAAGTGCAAACCCTGGATTTGGGATCACGTTAGTTTAACCCTCTCATCGATTTCTTTCTATGTATTTAAGATGCCAATCTTTTTTCTTGGCATTCTCACCATCTTGTGAATCTCCTTTCTCATGTCATATTACCAAGAACAAATCTATAAGAGCGTAGCATATTATAATAAATCAGTATGGATACATTTGCGATAATACACACTTTAATTGTTTTATGTTCGTCGAACTTAAAGTCATACAAAGCAAAAAGTAGAAGTAAATAAACGGGTTTTCGTCCCAAGCAATACTGTCGATGGGCTCTGCAGTACGTGACATCTAGAGACATACGATCGTGCGACAGTACTTGAGTCGTACAATGCAAAAAAATAGACGTAAATAAACAGGGGGTTTCGTCCAAGCACACCTGTCGATGAACTGTGCAGAACGTGTGACATTGCTGTCATGTTTGCAGGCACAGCTGGGGGAGGATGGACGTGTTGACAATTGCTGTCATGTTTTGCAGGCGGCAGCTGGGGGAGGATGAGACGTGTGACCATTGCTGTCAGGTTTGCAGTGCAGCTGGGGGAGGATGAGGACGTGTGACATTGCTGTCATGTTTGCAGGCACAGCTGGGGGATGAGGACGTGTGACATTGCTGTCATGTTTGCAGGTGCAGCTGGGGGAGGATGAGGACGTGTGACATTGCTGTCATGTTTGCAGGCACAGCTGGGGGAGGATGAGGACGTGTGACATTGCTGTCGTGTTTGCAGGTGCAGCTGGGGGAGGATGAGGACGTGTGACATTGCTGTCATGTTTGCAGTGCAGCTGGGGGAGGATGAGGACGTGTGACATTGCTGTCATGTTTTGCAGGCACAGCTGGGGGAGGTGGGAGTGTGACTTGCTGTGTGTTTGCAGGCGCAGCTGGGGGAGGATGAGGACGTGCGACATTACTGTCATGTTTGCAGGCGCAGCTGGGGGAGGATGAGGACGTGTGACATTGCTGTCATGTTTGCAGGCACAGCTGGGGGAGCATGAGTACGTGTGACATTGCTGTCATGTTTGCAGGCGCAGCTGGGGGAGGATGAGGACGTGCGACATTACTGTCGATGTTTGCAGGCCCGCACTGGGGCGAGCGATGAGGACGTGTGACATTGCTGTCATGTTTGCAGGTGCAGGCACAGCTGGGGGGAGGATGAGGACGTGTGACATTGCTGTCATGTTTGCAGGCACAGCTGGCGGAGGGTGAGGAACGTCGTGTGACATTGCTGTCATGTTTGCAGGCACAGCTGGGGGAGTGATGAGGACGTATGACATTGCTGTCGTGTTTGCAGGTGCAGGCACAGCTGGGGAGGATGAGTGACGTGTGACATTGCTGTCATGTTTGCAGGCACAGCTGGCGGAGGGTGAGGACGTGTGACATTGCTGTCATGTTTGCAGGCACAGCTGGGGGAGGATGAGGACGTATGACATTGCTGTCGTGTTTGCAGGTGCAGGCACAGCTGGGGGAGGGTGAAGACGTGTGACATTGCTGTCATGTTTGCAGGCGCAGCTGGGGGAGGATGAGGACGTGTGACATTGCTGTCATGTTTGCAGGTGCAGCGCACAGCTGGGGGAGGATGAGGACGTGTGACATTGCTGTCCGTGTTTGGCAGGTGCAGGCACGAGCTGGGGGAGGATGAGGACGTGTACGGGGAGGAGATGGCTGCCTAACATCAACACTGCTGACGTGCTGCAGCCAGGAGAGAGGAACCTTGCCGGCGCCGGCGGAGAAGGTACGTGGCTTCTTCCTTGACTCGCACATCGATTGTTTAGTCGTGGCTTTGTTCCCGCAGATGCATAATGTAATGTAATGTCAAGAGGCGATTAAACATAATTTGATTTTATTCTCTCCTGAAAAATATTAATATAAGTTAATGAAATGTATTGTAATATATATAATATTAATATAATATAATATAATATAATATAATTAATATAATATAATATAATATATATAATATAATATAATACAGTATAATATAACAACGTAACACAAAAAATGTTATATACATAGTATGATACATAGCATGCTGCTTAAGACATGATGCATGCTCGCTCACTCCTGCGTGCATATATCGACCCTTGCACCTGCCTTGTTAGTGCATTACAAGTTCACAGCACAGGGCACAAGAAAGGTCGGGAAAAGATACCTCTTATTAATATCCGCATGAGAACCGTATAAGCAAAATCGCTTTTTTTTCACTTGGCAGGGAATTCTTCACAGGTACTCGCACGGTCATTCCGGAGACACCATCGCGTGACGACCGGACCGGTTGCGAAGGTCGAACGGGCAGGAGCGAAGAAACGGCGGCGGATTAAAACTGCCGTGCTCTCTGCCGACGAATTCAAGAGGACGCGGCGTTGATGCGCAGACGACCTCCCAGCATTCTCGGGTGTCGCGTCGCGCAGACGACGCGGTGATGGCGAACGGTGGCGCACATGGCCAGTTCGGTTGGGCTCCGGGCATCGCCAAGTCGAGCGAAACGGCGGAGTTATGCAAGCGGAGCGGCGATGGAAAACGAAAGGGGAATAACCAGAGGGAGAACCAGAGATGGAGAGGAAAACCAGAGAAGGAACCGTGCGTCGTCGTGCTGTCGTCCAGCGAGGAATCGGACGACGGAACTCGCCCTGCATCGAGGAGAATCGCCCACGGCAGGAACTCGCATACCAGCATCGAGCGTGATATCGCATCTCGAGAGATGGTCTCAGCCGCGGTCTCGAGGCGGTGCGGGGTGACAGCACGACGAGACGCCAGCATGCGGGGAATGCCGCGCGCTGCCGCTTCCTCGCCCGTCGCCTGCTGAATGAAGAGGGAAGAGATGCTGCGGCCGCAAGCGCTGCCTGACGACGAGCCGACGACGCATTTGCGACGGCGCGATGGATGGAAGGCCGAGTGCGTGGCCCCGCCGATGCGCGCATCCCACTATCCACTTGGGATGATTGACTTTAGCAGTACGTTTCGCAGTGACCCGTCACGTCCTAGGAATGAGTTTGTGACGCGCTCATAATGCGAACAGGCGAGGTGCCGTATTGCTTACTTATAGTCCTCTTGGTCGCCACACGACGAGTAGCCGCGTCACGGGTGATCGTGGTCTGTGGCCCTATGAGTCTATCAGAGTGGTGATGCAGCTCCTGTCATAGACGCAAGTGGTCGCCTGTCATGAGGGCTCACAAGCTCGCGGCCTCGTCGAATGACGACAAGGTCGCCTCTGCGATTAGCGGCTCTTCCGCAGCGAGAAGACGTCGCGGGGAGGCGCGTTCGTTCTTCGTAGCAAGGCGGTCGGTCCTCCCTGGTGCATAGACGCAAGGGTATCCTGTCAAGCGCAGCGCGCCACGGCAGAGCGGCCGTGGCCAGCGCCGGGTTGTTAAGCGATCCGAAGGGCCATGTTTGGTATTGGGGAGATGAAACCGGCTCGGTCTGGGGTCGGGATCGCTTGACGTCGCTTAGCACTGGTCATTGATCCGCGCTCATTTTACTCGTAGTGTAATCTCGCGCCGGCACAGCGGGGTTAAGGAGAGCGAGGGTGGTGACGGCAGCATCAGAGGATCGGGTGGACGAGAGCGTAACGCAGTGGCGGGCGGGCGGGGGGAGCAAGGGGCAGGGGGAGCGAGGGCGGGGCGCGGTACAGGGTGCCGACGCCCCCCAGCGCGGCCGCGGTGGACCTGAGCTTCCTCACGCGACCGCATTCCCCCGTCGACGTGCTAGAGATGGTGGAGGAGTGGGAGCGGGAGGGGCGGGGCGGCGACGACGCGCGCGCCACGCGGGGTGACGTCGCAGCGGAGGCGCGCTCACCGGCGAAAGATCCACCTGTACAGACTGGCATACCTGTGATGATCGACTTAACTGTGAGAACCAGCGTACCTGCAATCAAAGAACTACCTGTGATGATGGGCTCACCTATGAAGACAGACATGCCTGTGGTGACCGGCGTACCTGCGGTCGCTCTTGCTCCCGGCGCGAGACGTAGAAAGATGTCGGTAGCAGTGGACGCCGTGCGCATCGCGCCGCGCCGCAGAAATACATCCTCCCCCAGCGTTCACCCGCGGGTGGATCGGCCGGCGACGACCGCAGCACCCAGTGATGCGGATACGCGCGATCGTTGCAGCCCCGCCCGCGCGGGCGACGCGCGTATCCACGACGACGGGTTGTTAGCAGCAGCCGACAGCGTGCGCGTCCACAGCGACGAGCAGATGCTGCCGTTCCACAACTACTTGTCAGGCGGCGGCGGCGGCGGCGACGACGGCAGATTGAAGGAACGTCTTGCAGTGGCTTCCTCTTCCTCCTCCTCCTCAGCCTCTCTCTGCGAGCGCGGCGAGTCGGAGGGTGGAACCTCCGCGATGCCTTTCGCCGGGTACCTCTCTGGCCATCGCACCGGTGCGCGTGGAAACACCTCCTCCAGAGACAAGCAGAAAGCTCCACCCGAGGGAGAGCCAAGCGAGGTGTCTCCATGCGGGGACATGGCAGCGGCGGTGTCCTCCATTCCCCGGTCACCGCGCGTCGCGGGCGGTTCTCAGGCGTTGTGCAGTGGCGGGGCGTGGATGAACGCTGACGTGCGCACACCGTCGCAGCGTGACTACGAGGCGTGGCCCGGCACCGCGGCGGCAGCAATGGCGGGGACGACGGCGGCCGACGGGTCGTGGTTCGATCTCACGCAGGCGGTCGACTACGTGAATCGCACGGCCGACGCCTCTCTCAGCTTCGCTCGCTGCTCCCCTGCCGCGGCCAATACTGCCAACGCCAACGCCGACGCCTCTATCACCTTCGCTCGCTCCTCTGCTGCCGCCGCCAGCACCGCCACGTCTCTCATCATCGCTCGCTCTTCTGCTGCCGCTGCAGACACGACTCCGGCGGCGGTGAAATTCGCGGCAGAGGAAAGTCGGCCGATCGTCGACGTCGAAACCGCTCCCGAGTTTGACCTTGGCTTTGACTTTGACGACGACCTGACCTCCGTGCTCGCTCCACCCTCTCCCTCGGACGCCAAACCGCCGGTGTCTCTCGCTGGCCAGCCAGATGACGCGGGATCCGTGAACTGCAACGACGGCGGCGAGGTGTCGCGCGCGCGGAGCAAGGACGGCCGCGAGTTTGAACTTGACCTCGGCTTTGACCTCGTCGACGACGTCGACAGCTTCCTGGAGGAGGACGACGACGTCGTGCCGCCGTCGCCGCGGCAACGAGGGTTCGCATCCATGGTGACGAACGCAAGCCGGATAATCCCGCCGTCGAAGACAGCGTCTGCCAAGTCGGCGTCCGATCGCGTTGTTGCCGGCCGATCGTGCGCGGATGTCAGCAGAAGTAGAGAGTCGGCCACTACGGAGACAGCGTCCAAGGATCATCACCGGGATGTAGCGGTAGCGGTATCGGTAGCGATCGGCGAGGGAACGCGCGTCGGCAAGGGGGTGACGGTGGTTCCTGATTCGCCGAGAGTCTCGCCGCCTCGCCATGGCAACGCGCGAGATTTCTGCAGGTATGGGGGTCGTTCAAAATTAATTACTGACTTTATCTTGAGCATACAGACAACAACGTACACACATACGACACACACATACACACATACGACACACACATACACACATACGACAGCATACACACATCCGTGATCTCACTCCATCCTTCAATTCAACAGAGTGAAAGAACGTGTTCATTTTCCAAATTTGGCAGAGAAATGTGAGTTGTCTTTCATGTGTAATTCTTAGTACGACAAACGATGAACCCCCTCCCTCCTACCCTTACTCGTAGTACTCAGGTGTAGGATGTAATTAAGACCTCATTATATGCATTTCGTTAGGTACCGGGCAGTGTTATTAGTTTGTTCATGAAGTTTGTGTAATATCCTGAGTTGTGAACGTCTGAATTTTGCAACAGTTTATATGTTATATCTTGATTATATTAATATTCTTACGTATAGCAAATTATGTTGCATACTCCTATTTCCGATGAATAAACAAATGCAGCGTGTTTCAAAGATTCGAATTTCCATTCGGCTTGAGTCCGGGTTCGCCTTACGAATGAAATTGCGTAAACAATTACGTGCATAAACCATGGCCGCCTCCGCCTATAGGTAGCAAGTAGCGCTTTCCTGTTCCTTTTTATTCTTTTAATTAATAATGTTGGTTAGACCTTACTCACGTGCTAACAGGTATCGGTTGGTTGGTAACTTAGGCTGGTGCACGTATGGGTCCGAACAGGAAGGAACGGCAAGGAAGATTAGTCATGCTGTCACTGGAAGGCAAGGAGGAGCAGGTGAGGAAAATTAGCTATAGTAGAGTAAACGAGGGTCAGATGTAGAGTATATACAGCTTTCCTAGGGCTACCCAGTTATAAACGACATGCAGAGATTCCATTCGTTTACCAAGTGCGATACGCGCGTATCGGTGATTGAAGTATAACTATTATGTCAGGAAACTATGTGAACATCCATGGTAGTTAACTAAGACCGTGCACGAGGATCTCTGCGTCTACGCATATCATACTCATGGCGATACACACGATGACGGGCGAATATAAGCGATACAACATATTACCGTAAGCATCCGCCACATTACTAGGATCTTAGGGATTATTCATTTCGATTTTACGATTCACTGCGATTTGCGTATGCGTGACGAGGCGTGTAAGTATCACATCCCGTAAACAAGTGACATCCCCCCTCTGCGGACTGTCTGTGGTGACTGCGGTGGAGATGCCTGCATTTATACATGTTACAGTTCACGCGACTCCTCACATGCGATAGGCATAATAAAAATAGTTGTTTGTTTGCCCCACCCGACGACACCTCGCGCAAAAAGGGGCCGACTCGAAATTCTTTTAGTTGACCTTTCCCAAATACTTTTTTTAACAAATTGTATGCACTGTACATTAGATAAATCTGTAACGAATACATTATATGTACAAGCATAACAATCATTACATAAAAGTATCTTGCCACACACAGCACAGCTGGCCGGCCGAGCATGTAGACACCATGCTAAATTGTAAAAAATGACCCCCCTCTAAAAAGACAAGCCTAAACTACAAGCAAACTTTTCAGCCTAAGTCGGGTGAGGCAAACAAAGATTTTTTCAATTGTGCTTGACGCACTGCCATATACCGACGCTTACCGGTAAGTCTCGTGTCATGCGGCGGCGACGACGCGACGCGGGCTGTAACTCTGACGACGTGTTGGCTTTCAGACGTATAACAGGACGCAGCAGAGTCAACGCAGCGTTTACCGCGCTCTGCTGGCCGGCCTGCCGCGGCAAGCCGAGCTTCATGGCTCGCATGCCAACTCCGCCACGCATGCTGCCGGCGCGCTCTCACGCGACCGCCGGCACAGCGAATCAATGACTCGTGGCGAGTGCAACCGCAGGAGGCGGAGGAGGAGAAGCAGAGAAGCGGGAGGAGGGAGAGGTGGCGATGGGTCGAAGGAGGAGAGGGTCGCCCGGCAGCACGAATGTGTTGGGCTGTTTGGCGTAAAAAAGGGTAAGTGACGTGTGTTGCATACGTGAATGTGTGGCGATGGTGGTGCTGTGTGTGTGTGTGTGTGTGGTGTTGTGTGTGTGTGTGTGTGTGTGTGTGTGTAGCGTGTGTGTGTGTGTACGTGTGTGCGTGTGTGTGTGGTGTGTGTTGTGTGTGTGTGTGTGTGCGTGTGTGGTGTGGCGTGTGTGTGTGTGTGGTTGTGTGTGTTGTGTGTGGTGTGTGCGTGCAATGTTGTGCGTGTCGTGCGTGTGTGGCGTGCCGTGTGTGGTGTGCATGCTGTGCGGTGCGTGTGTGTGTGTACAGTGCTTTATCTATTTACCCTAACCATTTATATTCAAGCTACCACGCACCATGTGGAACATCTGGAATTTTTTCCATGTCATGGCGTCAGCTGCAGCTTGAAGCAAGAAGGAGAGTTTCTCACGGAAGAAGAGTTGGCATATGGGTGAAAACTTCCAGGTTCCAGACAGCGATGTTTGCTGTTGCTTTGGCCTCGGCGCCCAAGATGTGGATATTCCCATGAAAGTCATACGAGTGAGAATGAGATGGTGAGGGGAGCATGAATGTAACTGGTGTAATCAATAGGATAGGGTACGGATTTCAAGAATTGTCATATCGCGTCTGGTGTTTGATCTCTTTCTCCAGAGTAGAGTTTGTGTGGCATATGCTAGTGGTTGGGTAATTGGAAGCAGCTTCTTTGGAAGTCTCTCCACTGTCTTGTTTTGTTAACAGACATCCAAATGATATTTTATAAAGTAAAAGCGTTTTTTGAAGGTTAAACAGGTTATGAACGAGTTCAGTGTTATAAAAAAATTAATTATTATGCATGTATTGCAAACGGTTATGTGATGTTTGTAATCATCATCTGAATTAACGTAACAGACTAAACATAATGTAGTTTCTATGCACAAAGTATTGTTTTGCAAAACTACGTTAATGTTTCATTCTCTGCGTCTTGACAAACTAGTTTGTGATTAAACTTCGCTGAACATTTCCAACTTTTTGTTGTTTTCCTAAGCAACAATAGGATCGGATGTATCGGATGGCCAGGAAACAGAAAAGCTGTCCTCTTACTGATGGATACCGAGTGGCAGAATCAACTCGAAGAAGGACAGGGTCGTGGGGCATTCGAGAACAACAAGAGACTACGTTAACCTCAACACGTCTCATGGAGGTATGCAACGCTCCCACGATAAATGGCTTATTAATTAATATTAATGAACTTATTTATAAATTAATATAAACTATGAATTAATTAATTATATCACCTATGAGGAATCTAATCTGATAAATGGCAGCAGTGCTAAACCCGGATTTGGGATCAGTTAGATTAACCCTCTCATCGATTTCTTTGCTATGTTTTAAGAAGGGCATTTCTTGGCAATCACATTTTTCTTGGCATTCTTCACCTCTTTGTGAATCTCCTTTCTCATGTCAGTTTACCAGAACAAAATCTATAAGAGCGATAGTAAGCATATTATAATAAATCAGTGGATACATTTGCGATAAATACATCACTTAATTGTTTTATTTTCATCGAAACTTAAAGTCATGACAAAGCACAATAAGTAGCAAGTAAATAAACGGGTTTTCGTCAAGCAATACTGTCGATGGGCTCCTGCAGCTACGTGAGCATCTAAGGAGACCTACATCGTGCGACGTACTTGAGCTGTACAATGCAAAAAAATAGACGTAAATAAAACAGGGTTTCGTCAAAGCCACACCTGTCGATGACTGTGCAGACGTGTGGACATTGCTGTCATGTTTGCAGCACAGCTGTGGGAGGATGAGGAGTGTGACATTGCTGTCATGTTTTCAGGTCGGCAGCTGGGGCGAATGAGGCCGTGTGAGCATTGTTGTCATGTTTGCAGCGCAGCGGGGGAGCTGAGGAGTGGGTGACATTCTGCTGTCATGTTTGCAGGTGCCTGTGGGGGATGAGGACGTGTGAATTGCTGTCATGTTTGCAGGTCAGCTGGGGGATACGGAGAGGACGTTGACATTGCTCGTCATTTATGCAGTCACTGGGGGATGGATGAGGACGTGTGACATTGCTGTCGTGTTTGCAGGATCAGCTGGGGAGGATGAGGACGTGTGTACTTGGCTGTCGTGTTTGCAGGTGCAGCTGGGGGAGGATGAGGACGTGTGACATTGCTGTCATGTTTCAGGGCACAGCTGGGGAAGGATGAGCAGACGTGTGACATTGCTGTCGTGTTTGCAGGCGAGGCTGGGGAGGATTGAGGAATCGTGCGACCATTACTGTCATGTTTGCAGCGGCAGCATGGGGGAGATGAGGATGTGACTTGGTGTCATGTTGGGCAGGCACAGCTGGGGAGCATGAGTACGTGTGACATGCTGTCATGTTTGCCAGCGCAGCTGGGGGAGGATGAGGACGTGCGACATTACTGTCAGTTCGGCGTGGGAAATGACGTTGTACAGGCGCTGTTGCAGTGAGGGTAGGATGAAGGACGTGTGACATTGCTGTCATGTTTGCAGGCAGCAGGCGCTGGGGAGGATTGAGGAACGTTGACTGTTGCTGTCATGTTTGCAGTGCACAGCTGGGGGAGGATGAGGAGCGCTGACATGCTGTCAGTTTTGCAGGGCGGCACGCGGGAGGATAGGGACGTGTGAACATTGCCTGTCACTGTTGCTGGGGGCAGGCACAGCTGGCGGAGGTGAGGACAGTGTGACATTGCTGTCATGTTTGCAGGCACAGCTGGGGGAAGGATGAGGACGTTATGACATTGCTGTCCGTGTTTGCAAGGTGCAGGCACAGCTGGGGAGGGTGAGGAGGTTATGACATTGCT
>NW_014577093.1:248861-254894 GCF_000485595.1 Priapulus caudatus | reverse complement strand
CTCACCTAACTTACCTTGAGTATCAGCTAAAACTCGTACGCTTGTGATTGGTAAATGTGAATGGTGCCTAAAGGATTTTTCCACCAATAGAGTGTAAAGAAAGATTTACAGTTATACTACACTGTACTACTACAGCTGCTACGACTACTACTGCTGGTGCTGCTGCTGCTGCTGCTGCTGCTGCTGCTGCTACTGCTAACTGGCTCATTAGCTACGCTACTGCTAACTGGCTAAGCTGCTACTTGTACTGTACAGCATACATTATTCACTACTTACACTAACTACTATTCACTGTATGCGTGCTGCTTTCCATGTGATGGCAGTCCCCGGATACCCATGTACGTTGTGCGAGAAGGCACGAGCAGATGCATTTGAGTCACCTGACTGCCGGTCTTCCGCTAAATCTCCAGACATCATCAGCATCCCACGCCAGCAGCAGCACATGTGCGCAAAACGCCCTGGCGGCCACTCCCCGCCGCCCTGGTGCACGCAAGCGACGACGGATGCCCAGTTCTGCGGTATGCACTCACTAGCACGGTGTATGTTGATTATGTATTCGACGATGTTGTGCAGTGGCAGTTGTTCTCGCTTGCTGAGTGACTCCCGATTAAGTGTTTTGGTTCTAACAGCGGAATAGAAAATAATCATGCGTGAATAAGCCAATGTGTATTGTAGGAGGTGTGTCGCAGATGGGGGGGAGAAATATGGACATGGTAGACGCGACACATCAGGATACTGAGCAGACCATATGCAGTAATATTAGACATTACGGCTGCGGAATGGAAGGCATTCCCTACCGTGGCAAGGGAGTAGGCAGCAGAGCAACAAACAGAATTACCAATAAAGAAGGCTTACGTTATCATGCTGTATGTAGATCCGGCGATATTTCTTTAATTAGTTTGCACATATTCGGTATTACCATCTGACAGGCGGAGTCGCTTCTGCGGGGACAGGGGCGCCATGCAGCCAGGACCAGTCATAGCTCAGCTGACAGACAACAGAAGCCGACTGGGGCGAGCAGGTAGTGGCAAGCATCGGCAGAGTTCATAGCTGAAGCAAAACCACGCACGTCAGCAGCGCAGAGAAGATCAACTACGACACACTGAAGCCCACCGTCCTGCTAAGTATGGTATTCCTTATTATCTACTTACCGTCTACTTAACTATCTATTAAGTCTTGTGGTAAGTAATATTATCATAATGGCTGATATAATACATCTGGTTTAAGTATGATCTTTAAGCAATCTCTTTAAAGGCATTAATTCGACATCGATTATGCAAAGTGACGAATGCTAGCGTACTGCACCTCTGTTCGTTAATAAGTACATTACTTATCGCAAACCGGTATCTTAGTTTGTCATATGCACTGGCTATAGTTCTAAGAAATGATCTAATTAATCGCGTAAATTGGTAATCTGCGCAACGGCTAATTATTACCAACAAAATAAACTCTCGAGTTGTTGGTGACGTACATGTTGCTACAGATGTTGAGGATAGAATTGTTGCCAGGTAAATTGTTTGCCTAGTGTTTTACTTTGCAGTTGCCACAATTAATATTGTTACTTGTAATCGTCAAGAATTCGTATATTCATTTATGCCCTCCAAGAGTAAACCTATAAAGTAAGGAATGCGCAAGTCAGACTAACAGGATCGAAATCACTGACGGCCAGCATACGTCGAAATTCGGTGCCCTATAATCTTAGTCAACGTGCCTCCCGGTTGCGGCGTGTACCCGGCATGGCGGTTTTGTAATGTCACCACTCGATTTCTTGACTGCGGATTTTCAATAGATTTCTTAAGTACCAGCAGTGATATTGGACAAACTAATCGCGTTTGGTCTATAAGGTAATGTATTATTTAACTAACAAGTGCCATGTTTCCTGTAAGCTTCGTCACATTGCATAATCGATGGTCGAATTGCCTTTAACTATTACCTAGTCTGTGTAGTAGCTTAACTTATCATATTAGCTGATATATAATTATTCTGTTTAAATACTGTACTTGAACAATACTACTTCAAGCTTATCCTACTCCACTAAGTGTCGTCGTAATTCTACTTTTAACTATCATGGAGATTATGGCTCATGGTATTATCTCATCAGACAACAGCCAAATCATCTCATGATAAAAGCTGATGATAATTAAGCATGATAGAATTCCTGCCCCAAGCAGTATGATAGTTTTAAACCGTTGGTAGTCGTCAATCCCTGGAGAAGTAGGTAGCTGGCAATATCAACTGTTTCCTGGCCAAACCCGCGACACGCGATGTGTAAAGATCGCCGCGCACGCGCTCCATTGTTTCGTCTCGCTTAACTGTGGCTGTCCCTCCCTCGCCCTGGGCGTGACGATGTGGTCGAGGGTGGGGATGGTGCTCATTGTCTGTTCCTAAGCGTTTTAACTCCCAAATTTCTTCCAGAAGCAACAACGCTAGTCCCATGATTCAGAAATGTTTTCTCGACACTATTGAGCTGAAAAAGCACACAGGCTATTTTGTCTCATATGCTGGTGTATCACAACTGTTCAAGATATCAACAGTCATTATGCAACAATTAATTGCCGTTTCCCGTGTGTCTAAATATCTAATCTCGACCAGAGTTCATGTTTCCGGTACATATGTCAATTCGAGATCACTGGTCTGTGCTTTCCCACTGTTGTTTGGTTATAGAGCAATACCGAATATAATTCGATTGAGCATTGGTGTCGCGTGAGATAAATCTTAAACGGGGTAGAGAGAGAAAGAGAGCAAAGAAAGAGGCGCAATAGAGAGAGAGAGAGAGAAAGAAAGAGGAGAGAGAGAGAGATAAGGGAGAGCCAGCGACGAGGAGTAGGAGAAGGGACGAGAGGCGAGAGAGCGAGTAGAGAGAAGAGGAAAGAGAGAGGAGAGAGAGAGAGAGAGAGAGAAGAGAGAGAGAAGAGCAGAGAGAGCCGAGAGCGAGACGAGTAGCGAGAGCGAGAGAGGAGCGCGCAGCGAGAGAGAAGCGGAAGAGCAGAGAGGACAAGAGAGAGACAGAGAGAGAGGAGAAGGTGGATGGATGATGATGGATGTGGATGGATGGATGGATGGATGGTCATGGATGGATGGAGATGGATGGATGATGATGGATGATGTGATAGGATGATGATGTGATGATGGATGGATGATTGATGGATGATGGTGGATGCTGAGATGGATGGATGGTGATGGATGGATGATTGATGGATGGAATGAGGATGGAAGTTGGATTGGATTGATGATTGATGATGATGGATGGCTGGGATGGATGGATGGATGGATGGATGGATGGATGGATTGGATGGATGATGGGATGGTGATGATGGATGGTGTATGGATGGAGATGATGGATGGATGGATGGATGGATGAATGGATGGATGTGATGGATGGATGATGATTGATGGATGATGGATGATAGATGATGGATAATGATAGATTGGTGAAAGTGTGGGATGAATGGATGAATGGATGTAATGGATGGATGATGGATGGATGGATGATGAGGATGGACGATGAATGGATGGATGGATGGATGGATTGGTGGATGAATGGATGGATGGATGGATGGTATGGATGATTGGATGGATGATGGATGGATGATGATGAATGGTGGATGTATGATGGATGAGGATGGATGGATGATGGATGGATGGATGGATGGATGGATGCGATGGATGCTGGATGGATGGATGATGGATGTATGGATGGATGGATGATGGAGCGTGGATTGATGATGATGTGGATGGCTGCAGGATCTATGGATCGCTGGCAAGATTGATCGTGAGTGATGGCTGGATGATGGATGATAGTTGGATGATGATTGATTGATGGATGTATGGTGCAAGATGGATGGTGAAGACGTGTGACATTGCTGTCATGTTTGCAGGCGCAGCTGGGGGAGGATGAGGACGTGTGACATTGCTGTCATGTTTGCAGGTGCCGGCACAGCTGGGTGAGGATGAGGACGTGTGACATTGCTGTCGTGTTTGCAGGTGCAGGCACAGCTGGGGGAGGATGAGGACGTGTACGGGGAGGAGATGGCTGCCTACATCAACACTGCTGACGTGCTGCAGCCAGGAGAGAGGAACCTTGCCGGCGCCGGCGGAGAAGGTACGTGGCTTCTTCCTTGACTGGCACATCGATTGTTTAGTCGTGGCTTTGTTCCCCGCAGATGCATAATGTAATGTAATGTCAAGAGCGATTAAACATAAATTTGATTTTATTCTCTCCTGAAAATATAATATAAGTTAATGAAATGTATTGTAATATAATATAATATAATATAATATAATATAATATAATATAATATAATATAATATAATATAATATAATATAATATAATACAGTATAATATAACAACGTAACACAAAAAATGTTATATAACATAGTATGATACATAGCATGCTGTAAGACATGATGCATGCTCGCTCACTCCTGCGTGCATATACGACCCTTGCACCTGTGTTAGTGCATTACAAGTTCACAGCACAGGGCACAAGAAAGGTCGGGGAAAAGATACCTTTATTAATATCCGCATGAGAACCGTAAAGCAAATCGCTTTTTTTTCACTTGGCAGGAATTCTCAAGTACTGCACGGTCACGGAGAAGCATCGCCGTGACGACCGGACCGGTGCGAAGGTCGAACGCAGAGCGAAGAAACGCGCGAGATTAAAACTGCCGTCTCTCTGCGACGAATCAGAGACCGGCGGTGATGCAGACGACCTCCCAGCGTTCCCGGGTGTCCGTCGCGCAGACGACGCGGTGATGGCGAACGGTGGCGCCACCATGGCCAGTTCGGTTGGGGTCGCCATCGCAAGTCGAGCGAAAGGGCGGAGTTGCAGCGGAGCGGCGAGGAAAACGAAAGGGGAAAACCAGAGGGAGAAACCAGAGAGGGAGAAACCAGAGAAGGAACCGTGCGTCGTCGTGCTGTCGTCCAGCGAGGAATCGGACGACGAATCGGTCGCTGCATCGAGGAGAATCGCCACGGCAACCGCATCCGCATCGAGCGTGATTCCATCTCGAGAGACGGTCTCAGCGTGGTCTCGAGGCGCGGCGAGGCACGACGAGACGCAGCGTGCGGGGGATGCCGCCGCCGCTGCCGCCTCCTCGCCCGTCCGCCTGCTGAAGAAGAGGAAGAGACGGCGGCCGCAGCGTCTCCCTGACGACGACGACGACGCATTTGCGACGGGCGATGGAAGGACGCGAGATCCCCCCGCCGATGCCGCCTGCAGTCCCACTATCCCACACGATCCTGCTATCCCAGATGATTCCGGTATCCCAGACGATTCCGGTATTGCGGATGACTCCGGTGAAGACGGTCCCCGCGGGACTCCCCCGGAAGCGGCTCCTTCCGCAGCGAGAAGCGTCGCGGGGGAGGCGCGTTCGTTCTTCGTGCGGTCGGCCGGTCGGCGCGGCGGCAACAGCGGGGTTAAGGAGAGCGAGGGTGGTGACGGCAGCATCAGCAGGATCGGGGGGAGCGAGGGCAGTGGTGGGGCAGGGGAGCGAGGGCGGGGCGCTTAAGGGTGCCGACTGCCCCAACAGCGCTGCGGCGCGAAGGCCCGCGGTGGGCCTGGACTTCCTCAACGCGACGGCGCATTCCGCTGTCGACGGTGCTAGAAGATGGTCCGTGCGGAGTGGGAGCGGGAAGGGGGGTGGTGCGGCGACGACGCGCCGCTGGCCACGGCGGGGTGCACGTCGCAGCGGGAGGCGCGCTCACAGGCGAAAGATCTCCCTGTACAGACTGGCATACACGTGATGATGGCGCTTAACTGTGAGAACCAGGCGACGTGCAATGCGAAAAGAACTACCTGTGATGATGGGGCTCACGGGCTATGAAGACAGACTGCTGTGGTGAACCGCGCGTACTGCGGTCGCTCTCGCTCCGCGGCGAGACTGTATAAAGATGTGCGGTAGCAGTGGACGCCGTGCCGCATGCGCCCAGCGCCGCAGAAATCACAGTCCTCCCCCGGCGTTCACCCCGCGGTGGGATACGCGCGCGACGGACCGCAGCAGCCAGTGACGGCGGATACCGCGATCCGTTG
>NW_014577093.1:238927-248850 GCF_000485595.1 Priapulus caudatus | reverse complement strand
TGCTACTGCTACTGCTACTGCTACTGCTACTGCTACTGCTACTACTACTACTATTATTACTACTAACACTACTACTATTACTGCTACTGCTGCTGCTGCTTTCAGTGTGATGCAGTCCCCGGATACTCCCATTGTACCGCGTGCGAAGAGGCAACGAGCCGCTGCATTGATGTCACCTGACTCGCCGGTCTTCCCTACCATCTCCAGGACACATCAGCATCCCACCAGCAGCACACCTGCCGCCGCCGCCACCGCCGCCCTGGTGGCAGCACATGCGACGACGATGCCCAGTTCTGCGGTATGCACCCACTAGCAGCCGGTGTATGTTGATTATGTATGTCCACGAGGTGGTTGTCAGTGGCAGTTGTTTCTCGGTTGCTTGAGTGACTCCCGATGTGAAGTGTTTGGTTTCAACAGCGCAATAGTAAAATAATCATGCGTCAATAATGCGCAATGTGTAATTGTAGTGAGGTGTGTCGGCAGAATGGGGGGGGGGAGAAAGATGGACATGGTAGACAGGCAGACACATACATAAATAAGCAGGCAGACAGGCAAACATATGCAGGCATACTGGCAGACACATATGCAGACAGTTAGACACATTACGCTGGGAAGCAGGCATTCACGTACGCTGGCAAGCGGGGTAGGCAGGCAGACAACAAACAGACAATTACCAGTAAAAAGGCTTCTTACCATTATCAATGCTGGTATGTAAGATGCGCGATATTTCTTTAATTAGTTTGACACATAGATCACTATTACATCATACAGGAGGAGTCGCCCGTCTGCGTGGGACAGGGGCGACCATGCAGGCGCAGGATCGCCAGCTCTAGCTCCAGCACGACAGACAACAGACAGCCGAGCTGGGCGAGCAGTAGTGGCAGCACGGCAGAGTTCATAGCTGAAGCAAAACCACGCACGTCAGCGCGCAGAGAGATAAACTACGATCAGCTGAAGCCACTGTCCTGTAAGGTATGGTATCCTTAACTATCTACTTAACCGTCTACTTAACTATCTATGAAGTCTCGTGGTAATATATACTTATCATAATCAGCTGATGATAAGTACATCTGTTTAAAGTACTGTATACTTAACAATCTCTTCTACTTAACTTATCATATTCAGCTGATAATAAGTATATCTGTTTAAGATACTGTATACTTAACAATCTACTCAACTATCTACTCCACTAGGTGTCGTCGTAATATCTACTTGACCTACCATAATCATCTCATGGTATTCTCATCACAAGCCAAAATCATCTCATGATAAAAGCTGATGATAATTAAGCCATTGATAAGAATATCCTGCCCCAACGCACTTGAATAGTTTTACCGTTGTATCGTCAATAATTGGAAAAAGTAGTACTGGCATATCAACTGTTTCACTGGCCAAAACCCGCGACCATGCCGATGTGTAAAGATGGTGGCCAGGAGTCATTGTTCTTGTCTCGTTAACTCGTGGCTCCCTCCTCGGCCATGCGTGAAGATGGTGGGTCAGGGTGGGGATGGTGGCTCATTGTTGTTCTAGCCGTTTACTCCTGGCTTCGTGCTCGCTCGCTGCTTGCAGGTGCGTGGAGCAGCGAACCCGTTCATAGACGATGCTGCGCTCCTGGATGCGGAGGCTGATGAAGAGCCGTCGTCGGACGAGACGGAGGCGAGCGATGATGATGAGAAGCTAGAGTTGAGCTTCATTGACGATGCCTCGCAGCTCACGCAGGCAGCGAAGAGTAACTATAACCTTAACTAGAATACACAATCTATTATCCGAAATTCTGAAAACCGAAAAGCTCCAAAAATCCAAAGTTTGGTTGTCTGCACACCAAAGCTCACGTGTGGCTGAACAAGGTTCTCTGCAGAAATATGAATGTGTTTGGCATTACTCATACATATTGTACTGTACTGGCACAGCACTTGGCCTCTTGAAAACTAAAACTTGGGTTTTAGTACTGGCTATAGTTGCAGGATATACAGTATATATATATATATATATATCTGTACGGTACTACCATTCCGAAATCCGAAAAATTCCGAATTCCGAAAAGTGTCTGGTCCCAAGGGTTTCAGATAATAGATTGTGTACTGTATAATCTAAACCCTGACTCTAACCTTTACAATATCCTTAATCTTATAACCCTGAACTTAACCATAAACTTCAACCCTGGGGCCCGTTGTCAGAAACAAAATGAGTCTTAACATTAGTTTGACCATTACCATTTCCTGAGTTTCTCATATGCAGTGTACATAGGTCGGGTCTACGAGATAACGCTAGTGTAAAGGTTAATGTTGAGACTAATTTTATTTCTGACGACGGGCCCCTGACAGCAAATGCTAATAATTACTAAATACCAAACAGTTAAATAGCATTGAAATTTTTCCCGGTTTCTGGATGTCGACGCCAGTCAGAAGTCTATCCCCTCTCGTGTTAACCGATCGTATAGAGACTGGCGCCACGCTGACTGTTGTGCTGCTTCGTTGTGTTTGCAGACATGACAGGCGTCTATCTAACGTCTGTGCGCAGCCCCGGCATCGGCGGCTACAAGCTCAACTATGCGAATCGCCGCATGGATGTGTTCTCGCAGCCTCCGCGCCACGACGACGACGACGAAGACTACGAGAACGACAGCTTCTGTGTCGGTAAAACACACTTAGTCAAAAGTTCTACCATTGTAGTCAAAAGTTCTACCATTGTAGTCAAAAGAATTATGAATCGCCGGTCATTTCACACGTTCGACTATTTAGAAATTGTTAAGATGTAGTAAGATGTATTATTGCAATGATGTATGTACACACTATTCATAATTCATTAGATTAGAATTTAATTCATAAGCATTTCATGAGCATATCATTTACCATGTTATTCATTAGGTGAAATTCATGATTAGAAATAAGATTATTGCCACCAGGGTCATAGCTATTATCAGGGTCTTAGCTAGCGGGGAGGCAAGATGACAGTTGCAGTAGAGAGGCAGAATTAGGAAGGAGAGAGGGGTGGAGGGAGAAAAAAAGAGGAAACAGAAAGAGACAGGGGCATGTGTGCACGCGCGCGCGCGCGCGCGCGTGCGTGTGTGTGTGTGTGTGTGTGCGTGCGCGTCTACATAACACACAAAGAACTCACACACGTATACACACACACACGCACACACACACACACACACACACACACACACACACACACACACACACACACACACACACACAACGCATGCACGCGCACGCACAAAGCAACCGCACACACGCAAATATACGCACACGCACACGAGTGATGTGTGCACAGACGAACGGCTTTCAAATAAGTAGGTTTCCAGACACGGTTATTTATTGATGTGTATATATTTACTCTTAACTTATGCACTGAATAATTATTAATAGTATAAAAACATAATCAGAAATGTTGCCAGTAGAAACTGCCGCAGATGAATATACCATATATTATTTTACAACTAGCCACGATTTGCTTACGGAACAATTTGCGACTGTTGACCAAATATAGGTTTAATAAGACTGCACATTCGATTATCACACCTGGCTACATTTCTGCCCACGTTCTATTGCCATAAAAAGATATGATTTTCATATCAATTTCAATTTGATGAAACATTTTCGTTAAATATAGATATACAACAGCACATAAATATTCAGACATGTAAATTTAAATATTCATATGCATATTAAAAATAATAATGATATACTCTTAGTGTAAGTAAATTTCTTGATATTCTTTTTAAATATATCATCCCCATAAATGCTAGCATTTCACAACGAATGCAACCAATTCACAACTTTCTCCTCATAGAATATAACTATACGGAAACGTAGTATCATTTCACCAACCATGGAAGGTGCGGACGTCCAATGTAAAGTATTAACAGTAACACGCAATACCTATATATATACCAATTACATAAGTGTACCAGTTACATAAGTGTACCAATTACATAAGTGTACCAGTTACATAAGTTACACCAGTTATGGTTATGTGCTGACTTTTGACTGCTAACTACTGCTTGTAAGCAAAATAAAGAACCAGGTCGCTCTGCAAGTGGTTCCATAGCAGAAAGTATTTGCTAGTCATGTGTATGTGCAAACCGAATTTTATTGCTGTTTACCAAAGTGGGCAAATATTCTGTTAAACCTTGTACACAAACATTTGGCTAGGCATTGTAGTAAACAGTGCGATTAATATTTTGCTAAACATTGTGTGAAAACACTCTGCTAAATATTGTGCGAAACATTGTGTTAAACATTCTGTACAAAGATCCTGCAAAACTTTGTGCTATGCCTTTGTGCTTAGCCTGTTGATTTTGACTTTGCTTCTTGGTTTCGTGTTGCTCTGATTGACTTGTTGGTTTCGTGCTGTTCGTGCTTGCAGACAACCACGAGGAGACGGCGACGCTGCTAGCTGAGCTAGCTCTGCAGGAACACAGGAAGCATATGTCCATCACCGTGCCAACCAACGTGCCGCAGCCGATGCAGGCCACACTCAAGTTCTACCTCAGTCTGCCAAAGGTCAGACTTAAAACGATAATTTCTCTATTAAATAAAAAAAGAAGAAGAATTTAAACAAATTTGGTCTCACTTGTCAGCGTACATATTACTGATTACTTCAGCATAAAGGATTATTATTTATACACTTGGTGTTACGCAAGGCGTGCCGGTAAGTATCAGAACGGCGGAGAAAATTTAAGAACGGTTGGAAAAGACTGAAATGAGAAATCCTCGCTTTATATTAATGCGCACCACCCGATCGCACCACTCCGAGAGCTTCAGAGTTCGATGAGCTTTAATCAGATCGTATTATAGTTTCCACCAATCGGAGTGCACCACACTATAGCAGGCAGTGCTGTTAGACTTGTTACTCGACTTTTACTTTTAGAAACGATCAGGAACCAGTCTCACGAATGTTTTAGACACGACATTTTATTCTTCCCCCAGTTAAAAACGGTGATGGAATCCATGTTTACTCAACGTATTGTTATCCGTTCTCTCTCTTATGTCTAGAAGATGATTAGCTGTCACGTGTCTCTTACAATGCTTTAATTTCAAATTTCAAGAATGCGTTCATAGCGTAATATGTCCCCTCCTGTGCTTGCTCCCATCTGTAAGGCTAGCTCAGTGTGAAAATGATGGAGTCAGTGGGATCCCCTCCTCCACACACACATCTCTTCCGTTAATGGAAAATTGTCCATTTATTATGGAAATACTGTTCGGACATGTGCGGACGTATGTTTATCATTATTATTATTATCGTTATTATTAATACTACTATTATTATTAGTAGTATTATTACAACTGTTATTATTATCGTTATTATTAATACTACTATTATTATTAGTAGTATTATTACAACTGTTATTATTATCGTTATTATTAATACTACTATTATTATTAGTAGTATTATTACAACTGTTATTATTATCGTTATTATTAATACTACTATTATTATTAGTAGTATTATTACAACTGTTATTATTATCGTTATTATTAATACTACTATTATTATTAGTAGTATTATTACAACTGTTACTATTAATATTGTTATTACTTTTATTATTACTTCCATAGTGGATCACGGCATAAGCAGGTGGCATCTGGGTTGGCTGTGTCCTAACCTGGGGCATAGTGATTCAATCCAGAGTTTTGCACTTATTATTATTATTATTAGTATTATTATTATTATTATTATTATCATCATCATCTCGTCACACAGGTGAGTTGCACGGCGGCTCTGTACATGTGCCACAACTACGGCAGCGTGGGCGAGTGCATCGCCTCCTCCGTCACAACTCTGCAGCGCAAAGCCAAGATGGCCGAGTGGCGCGCGAGGGAGGTGCACGCGTACCTGCGACGCGACTTCTGCGCGGAGATGACGCCCCAGAAGTGATGACGTCACCGCGCGCCGACGCAGAATCGAATTTGTCTCCGCCCGAGAAAGATGAATCGCTTCTTACTTGGATGGATGTTGTCGCGAAGTGTGCGACAAGCACACAGTTCCTTCCGCGCTTTCCGCGCATTCCGAAGCGTCGAATTTGCGCGCACCGTCGTTCGTCGATACTTCGTTGCTCGGCATTGTTTTTAGAACGTCGTGTCACGTCGCTGGTTGGTTAGAGTCGTCTGCAAATTGCGCCGAGCGGAATTTATCGTAACTCACGCTGGACAGCATTTATGAATGCGTGTGTCTTGAGGGAACTACTCCTCACTAGTCTGTGAGTTGCTGATGCGTTTACGTTTGTGGAGTTTATAGGGGAGTTAAAGCTAGATGCTCAAGTGGAGGGTTGGGATGAGAAAACATTGTTATTATCAGAGAACAAAGAGAGAGAGAGAGAGAAAGCGAGAGAGAGTCGCGCGCCGAGAGAAGGAGAAAGAAGAGAAGAGAGAGACAGATTGCTGCGTGAGAGAGAGAAAGAGAGAGAGCAGAGAGATGAGAGGAGAGAGAGACAGAGAAGAGAAAGGAGAAGAGAGAGAGGAGACGTGAGTGAGAGTAAAAGATAGGCTGCTAGCTTTCAATAGTTTATGTTGTATGACATATAGTGATCTCACCATTGCATGACATAACAAGTATTTCATATCTGTGATACGGGTCAGGTGTTCACGTACAAAAAACAGTGGAGATCTAGACTGTTGGCTGCGTATTTATACACTTGCTATAGTATGCTAATAAATAACTACAAATCATGAGTAATTATAACACTGTAATTCATTGATAGTAACCGGTGTATCTTGAAAAAGGCGGTTCAAGGCGCTTCGGGATTAGTATAATTTGCCCTCACGTACTATGCGTGCGAGCACAGATTCCCCTTTACAATAAACAAAATAGGGAATTAGAAACACTGCAGACACTTTTACAACGGATATCCTCTGCCACTCCATGTTCGCGCGCCAACGCGCGAACCTGCAGGCACCATGCTTGCCGTGCGTACGTGATTGCTGTATGCGTATGCGCATGCGCCATTGCGTTGTGTTCGTGCGTGCATGCTTGTGGTGCGTCGGTGTGCGTGCGTGTATGCTTCGCGTCCCGAGCGTGCGTGCATGCTTGCGTCGTGCATGCCTTGTGTGCCGTGTGTGTCATACTTGTGTGCGCTGCGTGCAGCCTTGGATGCCGTCGCGTGCCATGCTTGTGTGCAGCGGTGCGCTGCATGCTTGGCATGCGTGCGTGCATGCTTGTTGCGTGCGTGTATGCTTGTGTGCCTACATGCATGTTTGTTCGTGCGTGCTGCATGCTGGTTGTATGGCCTACATGCATGTTTGTGTGCGTGCGCTGCGATGCGTGTGTTGCGTGTGTTGTATGACTTGTGGCCGTGCGTGGCATGATTGGATGCACAGTGCGTGACATGCTCGGGTGCGTGCGTGCATGCTGGCATGCGGTGCGTGCATGTTTGCTGTGCGGTGCGTGCATGCTTGGCGGCGTAGCGTGCATAGCTTGGAGCGTGCCGGATGCTGTGTGCCGTGCGTGGCATTACTGGATGCGTGCGTGCATGCTTGTGTGCGTGCGTGCTATGCTTGTCTGCCACGCGTGCATGCTTTGTGTTTTGCGTGCGTGCATGCTTGGATGGCTGCGTGCATGCTTGTGTGCGTGCGTGTATGCTTGGGTGCACCAGTACGCACCGGCCCTGTCCACTTCTAGCCCGACATATTCGCATCATGGCCCCCCCCCCACCTCCCCTTCGGAAGGCGACGACAAGCGAGGAAACTTCTAGACGGACGTCGTCACTGCAAGCTACCGCGGGTGACAGCCAACACGTTACATCGTACGAATCCGCACTTGCGCCCTCTGCCGGCCACGCGCGGCGGCGTGACGGCGAATGCGCGCCAGCATCCTCCGTGCATGCGACTGCGTCCGGGGGAGACTGCGGATACAGCATGCGACGGAGCGACAGCACCGACGGAGCACAGACCGACGACCCAGAACGAACGGTTGGCATTAGTGATTTCGATCACTGCGCGCATAAATACGAACGCAGGAGGAGGGTGCGGGTCGATCGATCAAGGATAGATGGTTGTGTGTTTTCTCCGCTTTTCGCTTCACATCAAACAAGGAATTTTGATATGAATCATACGGCATCGAAAAGTTATTATTCAGGCATGTCAATCGCCCAAGATTGGCGTACAAAGCCCGTTTGACATTCTATATAGTATTAATAGAATGTCACAGCGGGCTTGGTATCGAATGACTAGTTTAGTTATATATATTCTAGTTGTCCGGACTCACGGATGAGCGCAAGGGAGACATAGTGCATCTTGGTACAGTCACAGAGGAGAGAGACGAGAGAGACGAAGAAGAGAGAGAGAGAGATGAGAGGCGGCGAAAGAAACGAGAGAGAGAGAGTGGCACGTGCAAGAGGGCGAGGGAGACGCAAGTGAGAAGGGTGGCGAGGAGAGAATAGAGTGGCGAGGGACGAGAGAGAAGAAAAAAAGAGCGAGAGAACGGGAGAGAGTGAGACGGGATGGAAAGCACGTGAGCAGAGAGAGAGGAAGAGAGATATAGGATAAGCAGGGGAGAGCGAGGAGAAGAGGAGAGAGAGAAGAGAGAGGAGAGCAGCAGAGGGAGGAGAGAGGACCAGAGCAGAGACAGCAGCAGACGAGAGAGAGAGAAGAGAGAGACGAGAGAGAAGAGAGGACCGGACCGAGAGAGAGGAGAACACCGGCTAGAGAGAGAGACGAGGAGGAGAGACGAAGACAAGCGAGAGCAGAATAGACGAGAGAGAGAGATAGGCAGAGAAGGTGTCTGTAGAGTATCTGTGTATAGCAATTTAGAAGGCAGCTAAGGTCAGTGTGAAGGATACAGCTAGACTGTCGCTGGCTTCTCGCACTTACCTTGGCTGCCTTTTTTTTACATGGAATTAGCGGAAGTATAAGTATGAGGGGCGAGATTATGCTATCAGGCGCCTTATACTCAGTGGTTTGGTGCAGGTTTACCTGGCCTATTGCTGCTCGGCTAGTTCGAGTCCCACCAGCAGCCGGAAACAGGCCTGTATTAAAATGTCTATATATGTTTGTTCTATGTATCGTTGTATGCGTGTACATGTATGTGGCCGTGGGTGACAGACATAACAAACTAATAAACTAACTAACTACTAAGAAGCACGGACAAGAAAGACGGACATACGGTCGATATGGAGGACGGAATGGACAAATAACAAATGATGGAAGGACTCGAAAGATATTGACGGATCGAGAATGAAATTTTTTCAGGACCTTTCGACCGTCTATCCGCCCACGCCATTCTCTTTTTCGGTTTTTCAATCCGTCAGTCTTTTTCATTTCTTTTTTGTCCATCCCGTCCATCCGTCCGTCCGTCTTTCTTTGTTGTTGGGGTGTGTATGTGTGTATGTGTGTGTTTGCTCGTTAGTAGTTGGTTAGTTTAGCTAATGTAGAATATAAAGATGTAGTAAGATGCTATATTGCCAATTGATGTATGTACAGCACTATGCATAATTCATGTAGATTATAATTGAATCTCATAAGCCCATTCATGAGCATAGCATTTACCAGTTATTCATTATGGTGAACATTCATTAGAAATAAGAGTATTGCCACATCCAGGGTTCTTAGCTAAGGGGAGGCAAAGATGACAGTTGCAGTAGAGAGCAGGAAGGAAGGAGAGAGGGGCGAGGAGAAAAAAAAGAAGAGGCGAACAGAAAGAGGCAGGCGGCATGTGGCGTGCGTGCGCTGTGTGTGTGTGTGTGCGCGCGCGTGTGTGCGTGTGGGTGTGGTGTGTGTGTGCGTCTACATAACACACAAAGGAACGGCGCCGCATGGCGGACCACCGCCACACACGTATTAACACCACACACACGCACACACACACACACACACCACACGAGAGCGCCACCCACACACAACCACACACACACGACACACCACACACACACACCACACACCACAACAAACCGATGCACACGCACACTCACGCATCCATCGTCG
>NW_014577093.1:231683-236632 GCF_000485595.1 Priapulus caudatus | reverse complement strand
TGTGTGTGTGTGTGTGTGTGTGTGTGTGTGTGTGTGTGTGTGCGTGCGTGCGTGCGTGCGGGTGTATACTCTATTTCCCGCTCCCCGACCCCACCCAACTGTGAGACTCAACGCGGCGAAACACGCGAGTTTCCGCAAGCTACATCCGTTCTTATCTATTTCACGTTCAGGTTTCTACTCACGTCTCATCCTACTCATCCTACTACGAGCCGTTTTCACGTCATTGCCTTCATATTAGAACCAGCCGTTGGTGTCGCGCGCGAGAACGCGTGGCAAACGCTCCCAATATCACGTTCTCCAGCTTCCGTTAGTAAACTCCCAGCAGTACAGCCGGCAGTAAAAGTATCTGAGCGAGAAGTTAACTGCACCCCATGATACTGTCAAACGATACGGAAAGTATTCTGAAACCACTGACACACGAGTGCACTGAAACTGTACGCACGATAGATTCACAGCATGCCTGAACGATGCGTCCATGCAGAAGGTAGTAAGTCTGGCCCTGAAAGTGCTGCAAGTGACGGAGGAGTGAAATCACGATATGCACCTAACAGACAAGGCTATGCCTACCTTTCATATATTACATCACGCAGGTGTAGCAACAGCAAATTATCTACACTACACGCTTCCATAAACAACTGCTGCTGCATGCTGCTACCGATATTAAACTGCCCAGGAAATAAACGCGCGCTCACATATTGCGTTTAATTACTATCGTGTGGCTAATTGTTATATTGCTCGTACGCACGACGTGGTTGTGACAGACTAGGTCCGGCTAGGTAATATTTGTTTGCGCACCGGCGCCCCCTGGTGTCGCTCACCGTGGAATCGGTCGTGTAATATCGTTAAGGCGAGTCTGGCTCTAGCACCTTAACAGAAGCGTGAGAATACGTCGCTAACGCATATTCTACGCACTTCTAAACTAATCTATCGACCGTATTGCGGCTACATACGCATGTATATATATATATAATTATGCTAGACCGTACAGACTACAAAACTTTTATTCTATATCGCACAAGCGAAAGTCTAGATATTAGGCTAAATTTTCAATCGGATCAGAACCGAGTAAAGTTACGCTGCGCATGCCCAGATACCAGTTACTGAGTACCAGCTATAGAATACCAGCTATATAGAATACCAGCTATATAGAATACCAGCTATAGAATACCAGCTATATAGAATACCAGCTACAGAACACCCGCTATAGAATACCAGCTACAGAACATCCGCTATAGAATACCAGCTACAGAACATCAGCTATAGAATACCAGCTACAGAATACCAGCTACAGAATACCAGCTATAGAACACCCGCTATAGAATACCAGCTACAGAATACCAGCTACGGAATGCTAGCTATAGAATACCAGCGACAGAGTACAAGCTCTCACAAACGATAAACTATCTAACTAATACGCTACTGAGATTATAGGAGGCTTTTGCAACCATGCACCAGTTATCAGATACATCATATATAGTTATGACATGTCACAAATCTAATAACATTTGATGTCAAGTTCCGTGGAAAAGTTTTTGACCATTTCACATTAAGGATTGTCATTACGCAATTTAAAAATCGTAAACATGTAGGAAAAAACCCCGCTCGTACGCTCATCAACGACGAAGACAGAATGTCGTAAGCGATTTAAAATTGTGAACGCATAGGATAAAACTCCACTCGTGCGCTCATCGACGACGAAGACAGAATGTCGTAAGCGATTTGTAATCGTCACGCTCGGAAGAAAACTCGCTTGCTGTGCAACACGACTTGCAAGCACTGCTCATCCACATTTTATTTTCCTCACACGTGTTTTCACTGCCGCCTGCAACGATGACGTCAGGCGACGTCGCGATGGCAACAGCCTCACAATCACCGCAGCAACCGTTCAACATTTGTAATTTAGTTCGTAGACTAATATAACTGCCGCCCTCGACTCTTGACTGCCGTTTAACACACCACAGCAACTGCGCGCTGTCTCTTCACTGCCTGCGCTCCATAAGAATGAAGCCGCGCCAACATTGTGCGACTGCAAACGATGATTACCTATACGTCACATAGAGGGCAGCACCATCCAGGCGATAGCAAGTGCTAGGCAGCAATAAGGGGGGGGGGCATAGGCATAGGCAGATCCTAATAAATAAAATATAAGTATGATAAACGACTAGAGACTTAATCCTTGTACACGATTAACGAAACAACACGCGCGTACGTACAAAACGCTGGCTCAATGCTGCAGTCCTTACCACAAACACACACGCGCACAAAAACATTACACGTCTAATTCACCCCTCCGTTGAAACAACCTACATAATATAAATACCCTCCTTTAAATAATAGCTACGAATCGCGACACCGGCCACACTTGTGTACATTTCAAGTGAGTATATATTAAACGAAAGAACAGCGGCGATCTTTTCCCATCAATTGCAGTAACGGTAGATTAACGTTACCGACGCTATGAAATGCTACCTTCGCCAAACCTTTCCTAATCTCCGTCTTTATCCTCTGTCTAAATAACCTAACAATTCCATCTTTTCTCTTCACTCGCACGGACAGTGTAAGTTCCCAGTGCACGATCCTAACTTTAGCCGTGGCACACGGTGACACCTGCTAACACCGGAGTCAGCTAGTATATATATATATATATATATAACAAATTCAAATAATAGGTAATGGGTGTTTAAATTTTAATCAGCGAGCTTTCGAGGCGTACATCTCTTCTTCAGGCTTTCAGCTGACATTAGAATCGATCGGCAATTAAAAAAAAAATTTAACTTATTGTATTATATATATATATATATATGCAGCATGTAGTCACCTCAGCCACTGTCTTATTGCTTTACTTGGGTCGCACATTCTTATACAGAGAGGCGGTATACATATAAGCCGGTCGTCTCTAGGAAACAACACGAAACTCGATCCCGCGGCGGCAGTGCCAACTGATACGTATGACACTGATACGTATGACACGTATACCTGGCGATACCGACTACATCAACATGTAAGGCGCTTCTCTATCTGTCAGCTCAGCAGCAAGGCTTACTCGTTACTTGCTAATGCCTCCATGGTTTCACGGTCAGCCAGTCAAGGACAGCGGTCAAACTCAGGACTGCCGACAACCGCGGCCGCGCCCGGACGTCGGCAGCGCCCCCTAACAGAACGTCTGCCCGCGTGACGTCACAATGACTGATCAGGAGTGGGCAGCGGGGAAGACGTACGCAGAAACGTTTTGCGCGTTTAATCCTTGAAGTGTTTAAAGCTTCCACTCCGATCCGATGGATCCGATGGATTCGATGGATGGTTAGTGATTTTTCCGATGGATTCGTTGATCTGACTGTTTGTTTGGTCGGATCACTTGATCTCGATCCACCGAACCCGACCCTGCTGGCGAGGCGGATTCGAACGGGATCCAATATGGCGGCCCGCGCCTCAGCCAATCACAGCTTGTTCTTTGTTATGAACCATCCCGTGATAGGTCACAGCGAAACGTGAACCAGTGAAAGTGAGTTTGCGTTTGTTTGGTCGGATCAGGATCACATGATCTCGATCAGACGGATTCGTCCCAAACAAACGCACCATTATGGATAACATAATTACCAGATACCATAAGAGATTCCATAATACCTTAGATTCATTAAGAGTGCGCGTGTACGCTGAATTGGCTTCCTTGCCAGGCGCAGCAGGCAGTTGCTAGCATCAGGTTTAACTGCGCCTGAGTGCCATTGATTAAAATGCAAACGGATGTTTTCAACAGAAGGAAAATCGCCAAATGAGACGCAATGCATTTAAGGCTTTGTAAAAAATGGCAATTTGTTAGCGAGCTTGAGTCTCTCTGACCGTGAACCACAATTAAGCAAATTCAATTCAAAATTCAATTCAAGCACAAATAAAAAACGTAAGTGGCTGTAAACGGCTTAAAAATATCGGTCTCTTTTACTCGCTCACTCACTCACTCACCCTCTTTTACTCTCTCCCCTTTCGCTCTCTTGACGTGCGGGCACGCCACCTCTACGCACAATCATTGACAAGCACACTGACTAATAAAACCCAAAGCAACACCAACGAGCAGCCGCCATAGAGAGCGCGTCAATCAGCATGCCTTAAACATACATGCCAAACCTAGCGACAGAAAGCGTGGGGACTGCCAACCCTCCCTGTAACGCCATGGACACTCCCCGTGATATTGCGGACAATGTTATATCCCTTGGTGACACTGTGTCCACCTACCCTTTTGTGACAGAGTGTCCACGAATCCCTCTGTGACACTGTGTCCACCAACTCCCGTGACACGGTGTCCACCCACACCTTTGTGACACTGTTTCCACCCACCCCTCTCTGACACTGTGTCCAGCAACTCCCGTGACACCGTGGACATTAGCCAACCCCCGCGACACTGCGTCCAACCATGTGTGACACCGTGGACACTGACCACCCCCGCGTGACTGTGTCCACCTACCTCCGTGACACCGTGGACACTACCCAACCCCCGCGTGACACTGCAAACGCTGTCGACTCCCAGCCCTTCGTGTGACACTGCAAACGTTGTCCACTCCCAACCCCTCGTGCGACACTGTCCTGTCCACTCCCAGCCCCTCGTGTGACACTGTCCTGTCCACCAGCAACCCCCGCGCGTGACACCCCCTCGATCAAGGTCCCTCGCTAGCTGGACTCATCATGTTCGGGCCATCTTCGTCGAGATGCTGCGTGTACTTGGGTCCGGACGCGGCCGCTGCCGTGTGTAGGTGCACCTTCTCCGAGTCGTCCTGCTCGTCGCTCTTCATGAGGAAGTGCAGGCTGAGGTTCAGCTGCGGGATGTCGTAGAGGACGGCGAGGATGAGCATCATGAAGATGAGACCGATGATCAGATAGCCTGCGGAACGGTGACACAGAAACACACGTGAGATAGATAGAAAAAGAGCACGCGGACGAGCGACAGAGAGAGAGAGAGA
>NW_014577093.1:225560-230795 GCF_000485595.1 Priapulus caudatus | reverse complement strand
CAAGCGGCACACAAGCCGCCGCCGACAAATCTTTTTCCTGCGCGTGGTGTACCCGGGGTTTCGCCTTTCAGCATAGCATCAATTTCTAAATATTTGCAATGTAGCAAGGGCTAGTCATATCCTGGGTCAATTGCTCAATAGGTACTGTAATTAGCGGGGTAGGAAGATGAAAGGAAAGAGGCTGAGCAAGCGACAAGGGAGGCAAGGGGAAGGAAGGACGGGAATTGTTGAAGTAGGAGTTTTGCACCCTACAGGCTAGAGCGCTCTCCTAATTATACAAACAGGTCTACTGATAACAATTTATTACATAAATCGATGCTGAGATACCCCATAACTATATTGAATGCATATTCATAACAAAATATAACTCCTGTGGTAAGATATTGCGCATGCGCTAACACACTAAGTAGCCAGATTGTGTACTGACTGGTATATGCAGCGGGCACCTTATATGAAAGGCATTCTTCCTATTTATTAAGAGACGTTAACCGATGGAATGTTATCATATAAATCTATGCAATATTCTTCTTCTCGAGAGATATTGCGCATGTGCGAGCACCGTTTCGGGCGTGCAGTACGGACGAAAGAAAACTGTATAATATAGCTTGCTGAGAGAGTGAGAGGGCTGGGTGAATGCGGAAAGGCAACAGGGAATATAGTTGAGGAGCGGTAGAAGAAGTAGGCTGTATGTATGTGCGTGTGTGTGTGTGTGTTTGTGTGTGTGTGTGTGTGTGTGTGTGTGTGTGTGTGTGTGTGTGTGTGTGTGCGCGCGCGCGTGTGTGTGTATGTGTCTGTGTGTACGCACGTGTGTGCGTGTGTTGTGGAATTGCAGGCGGCCGTTACAAATGGAAGCATCACACGTGTATCCTGCCTTCCTTCCGTCCTCTCACATTACTGAATCATAAGCCCCTATCCTCCAACCAACACGTACTGTGCATCCGCAAGGATCTCACAGTTTACTAGCTCTGTAAAGCTTACCGACAATCTAACAGACGACCGTGACAAGCGATGATTGGTCTAATCATGAGAATAGCCGCGAGGTAATATTGACAACTCATTAACTACGATAGAGGATATGAATCAAGACTATTACCGGACACAGACGCAATTCGTGCACGCATGCATCTAAATAATATTTCTCTCGCAGCCTCCTCCTAGCATTAATCGACATTAATCAATGAAATAAGCGTCTAGGGGCGCACGCACGCAGTACATACGGGCGTGCACCGCTGCGCACATGCACGCACGCGTGTCCATACGGGCGTGCACCGCTGCGCACATGCACGCACGCGTGTCCATGCGGGCGTGCACCGCTGCGCACATGCACGCACGCGTGTCCATACGGGCGTGCACCGCTGCGCACATGCACGCACGCGTGTCCATGGGTGTGTGCACCGCTGCGCACATGCACGCACGCGTGTCCATGCGGGCGTGCACCGCTGCGCACATGCACGCACGCGTGTCCATGGATGTGTGAACGGACGCGCGCACGCACGCACGTAATCATAAAAAGAAGCGTACATGTACATGCACGTACACGCACGCACTCATCCCTCGCACGCACGCTTGCACATGTACGTACGCACGCACGCGCACATACACACGCAAATGCAGGCAGGCATGCATGGAGTCACCACATTAGCACGGTTCAGTAAGAAATGGGTTATTGCTCGACAGATCTATCAGACGAACGTCACGTGACAGCACGTGATTAATTAACAAGCTGTCTTAATTGCCATCTGTGACTGTAAGTAAGCAACACATTACATGCTGCCAGCCATAAGAAGACAGTTAATCAATGTATAGTGTATTAAATATATTGCCGGCATTGGATACTTGCTGGATAGTTGTTGCCAACACAGATATAGTTGTTTTACTGGCGCTTTACGTTGCGAATTGTTTTCGGTTTGCTGTCTTTTTTTCCCGTGTGACCGTTTGCTTCGTGGGTGCAGCTGCAGTAAGCGCTCGGGTCATATTAAGAAGGATGCTTAACAAGTACCCATGAACATAGATTGATCTCAACTGGCTCAGTAGCCTTCCGACTGTAACGGTGAAATAAACCATACTTGCCGCACGGATTTGTGAACCGGTGTGCGATAACACGCACATTCACACTCACACGCGCACAGACAGGCAGACGGCCCGTCACACACACAACAAGCAGACAAGCAAACACACACGCACATATACGCACGTACGTACGTACGCATGCTCGTGCACACACACACACGCATGCATAGATCAATACATTATACTGTTGTTCATACATACCTAGTAATGAATATAGAATACAGAAAGCTTTCCCACCGTCCGATAAAGGCGAGACATGGCCATAACCTGAAAACAAACAACGGCAACAGTATATTATAGAGATCAATCATAACAAATTCGAGATCTCTTTAAAGTGATTTTTCACCGTAAATAGTAAAAGTCTATAAATTATAAAGTATTTTTTTACACTTTTTCACAAAATGTAAGTAATTCTGTTCACTTTTTATGGTTAAATTGCTGCATTATACTTTCTATTTTACTATATTGTTCGATGTAAACATACACTCGTGACTCATACATATCCCATAGCAAACAATTAATGTCAGGATAATAATATTTTTATTAATATATTTTAGATAATAATAGATTTTTTGGATTTTTAATTAGTTGAGAAACAATATTATCATGTAAGAATTTGACGATAAATTTAGTCCCAATAGTACTTGCTTTTAATGTAAAAAAATGACAACAAAATTTTAAAAAATATACACCATAGAAAATTCGTGACGTAGTCAATTTAAGGGTTACATCTACTTACACCACACCTTGATGTAGTATATATGACGTCTATATATATTCACAGTTCACACGTTGACGTGCCATCAGCATTGCTCTACTAAAGGAGTAATACAGCCAGCCAACTTGAGAGAGAGAGAGAGAGAGAGAGAGAGAGAGAGAGAGAGAGAGAGAGAGATCGAGAGAGCCAAAGGCTGAGTGAAGACGCTTATTGTTTCATTGTGCATTAATTTCTGTCGTTGCATGACTACTGTAATTTTTGTAATTCATTGTTTTCCCGACTAATGAAGCCAAACTTGGCAACAGTTATTTCTGCACTTATAGTCATTTTATTCGCGATTCTATTTATATTTTCTATTATGCCATCACGCAAAATGGAAATAAGCTAAAGAAAGAAAGGCTCGGAATAAATTGGAAAACCGAAGACGGCCAAAATTAATTTCAGCAAATTATATATCCAAGACTAATTCGCTATACGGATCTTCCATACTCCACAGAAACTTCTGATTCACATCTCATTAAAATAACGACCGCCTACTAAGCTAACAATCCGACAAATACCTGTCTGAAATGCCAGACTGAACGTCTGACGTCCTTCACCGTGACAGTTATAGCTAGAGTTTACTTGATTTTACTTGATTTTTGAGTTTACTAAATTAGGGTACCGATCTATAGTGTATTGGTGATACGGGTCGTTGGTCCTATGTGTCGTTGGTCCTACGTTTTTTTTGTTTTTTTTTAATTATAAAAACACGCGTGTGTGCCTGCGTGCACCGTAGGACCAACGACCCGTAGGACCAGCGACCTTACGGGAGGAGAGGTGGCGTTCAAGCGAACGTCGCGACTACATTTGAAGGGCAAGTATAGAACAACATATAGGGCAACATAGAAGCTTCACTGGTGTTTGTCGTCAACCTAACCTTCACTGCTGCTCTATAAATAACAACGCAGCAGTAATAAAACCTCCATATCGCAAAATTTAATTAACGCTCACTGAGCAAGCGCACGGATACGTGACAGACGCCGCACACAAACGTCTACATTTCATATCAATTTCGCGGCTACGTGCGTGTGAGGAGGAAGCGAGCTTTATATGCTGTCGTCACGGTCGCGTTGTGCGTTGTTTACGGCAGAGCCCGTGTGTCATCTATTATCAAGAGCGGATAATACCTCTGTATTACCTACGGTATTATCCGCTCTTGCTATTATGCATATCCTCAAGAGTCTATAGACTAGAGAGACCTGATATCCTAGTACAACAGACGTGATGTATAAACCTGCGCATGAACGGGTGGGTAGACACAAAGATTATATATATATATATATATATATTGTCGTAAATGACCAAAAAGGTTACACATAGGTAGGATGGAGAAGGATAGGAAGCGCTGCCTACTTACAGTAAACGTCTTGTATAGAGAGCGCCACCTACCTGTCGTGATGAACACATTAAATAGAGAGCGCCACCTACCTGTCGCGACAGGTAGGTGGCGCTCTGTATTTAAGGTGTTCACGACAGGTAGGTGGCGCTCTGTATTTAAGGTGTTCAGGAACACCTTAAATACAGAGCGCCACCTACCTGTCGTGAACACCTTGTATAGAGGGCGCAGTTTCTGGTCGGGACTGTCTCCCGGAATGTAATCGCCGAGGCCTATGGTCGTCAGGGAGATGTAGCAGTAATAGAAAGCGTCCAGGAAGTTCCAGCCCGGCTCGATGCTGGCGAAGATTGCCGACGGAATGACGAAGAAGAAGCCGACGACGATGAGGCAGAGCACGCAGAAGTGCACGAGGCGTATGTTGAAGGGCTGGTAGAGGTTGCCGAGGCGCGCGTTGAGACACTGCAGCAGCAGCGTCGCCGGGATCAAGAGACGCTCGACGATCGCCGCGACGAGGATGAGCGTCAGCGGAATGCCTGCAAGCACACAACAACGCCGGCGCTGACGCTGACGCAAGAGCATGACGCGAGAGTGACGCGAGAGTATGACGCAAGAACGATGCGAGAGTGATGCGAGAGTATGACGCGAGAGTGACGCGAGAGTATGACGCGAGAGTGGCGCGAGAGTGATGCGAGAATATGACGCGAGAGTGATGCGAGAATATGACGCGAAAGTGATGTAAGAGTATGACGCGAGTGACGCGAGAGTGATGTGAGAGCATAACGCGAGAGTGATGTGAGAGCATGACGCGAGAGTGATGTGAGAGCATGACGCGAGAGTGATGTGAGAGCATGACGCGAGAGTGATGTGAGAGCATAACGCGAGAGTGATGTGAGAGCATGACGCGAGTGACGCGAGAGTGATGCGAGAGTATGACGCGAGAGCATGACGCGAGAGTGATGTGAGAGCATGACGCGAGAGTGATGTGAGAGCATGACGCGAGAGTGGTGTGAGACCATGACGTGAGAGTGATGTGAGAGCATGACGCGAGAGTGGTGTGAGACCATGACGT
>NW_014577093.1:212651-219044 GCF_000485595.1 Priapulus caudatus | reverse complement strand
CGTGTCGTGTTTTGTGGAATTGCAGCGGCCGTTACAAATGGTAACGTCACACGTGTATCCTGCCTTCCTCCGTCCTCTCACATTACTGAAATCAATAAGCCGCTTATCCTCAACCAACCGTACTGGCATCCGCAAGGATCTCACAGATTTAACTAGCTCTGGGTAAAGCTTCGACAATCTAAGCAGACGGACCGTGAGAAGCGATGATTGTTAATCATGAGAATAGCCGAGGTAATATTGACATTCATTAACTACGATATGAGGATATGATCGAAGACTATTTACGCGGACACAGGACGTTAATTCCGTGCACGCATGGATCTAAATATATTTCTTCGCAGCCTCCTCTAGCATTAATCGACATTATTCAATGAAATAAGCGTTTAGGGGCGCACGCACCGCAGTAATACGGGATCCCATGTGCACGGCGGTGCGCACATGCATGCACGCGTGTCCTACGGCGTGACACCGCTGCGCACATGACGCGACGCGTGTCCACTGCGGGCCGTGCACGCGCCTGCGCACATTCACGCACGCGTGGTCCATACACGGGCGTGCACCCGCTGCGCACATGCACGCGCCGTGTCCCACGCGCGGTGCGTGACCGCTCTGCGCACTGCGACGACGCGATGTCATGGACATGGTGTGAGACGCGCGCACGCACGCACGTAATCATAAAATAAAGCGGTCATGTACAGTGCACGTACACGCACGCACGCTTGCCCAATGTACGATACGTCGCACGCACGGCACAGCAACACACCGAACATGCCAGGCAGAATGTATGGAGTCCCATTAGCCGGTTCAGCTAAAGAAATGGGTTATTGCTCGACAGTTTATCAGACGCAACGTTCACGTGGAGCACGTGTATTAATTAACAAGCTGTTCTTAATTGCCATCTGTGACTGTAAGTAAGCAAGCACTTATGCTGCAGCCATAAGAAGACAGTAATCCAATGTATAGTGTATATTAAGATATTGCCGGCTTGGACGCTTGCTGCATAGTTTGTTTGCCAACAACAAGATTAGAGTTGTTTTACTGTGCGCATTTACGTGTGGCGAAATTGTTTCGGTTTGCTGTCGTTTTTTTTCCGTGTGACGTTTGCCTTCGCTGGGTGGAGCTGCGTAAGCCGTCGGGTCATTATTAAGAAGGATGCTTTAACAAGGTACCATAAACATAGATTGATTTCAACTGGCTCAGTAGGCCTTCGACTGTAACGGTTGAAATTATAACCATTACATTGCCGCACGGATTTGTGAACGGTGTGGGATAACACGCAATTCACACTCACAGCGCAGCAGACAGGCAGACCGCGCCGTACAAACACACAACAAGCAGGACAGAACAAACACACGCCCACATATTACCGCAGCGTACGTACGTACGGATGCTCAGGCATCAACACACACACGCATGCATAGATCAATACATTATCTGTTGTTCAATACTTACCTAAGTAATGAATATAGAATACAGAAGCTTGTCCACCGTCGATAAAGGCGAGACATGGCCGATAACCGAAAACAACAACGCAACAGTATATTATAGAGATAAATCATAAAACTAAATTTGCGATGATCTACTTTAAAGTGATTTTTCACCGTAAATAGTAACAAAGTATATGAAATTATAAAGTATTGTTTTACACTTTTTATCACAAATGTACAGTAATTCTGTTCAGCTTTTTATGGTTTAAATTGCTGCATTATTACTTTCGTATGTTTACTATTATTGTTCGATGTAAACATGACACTCGTGATCATACATATCCTAGAAACAATTAATGCTCAGGGATAATAATATTTTTATTAATATATTTTGTAGATAATAATGATTTTTGGATTTTTATTAGTGAAGACAACAATATTTCATGTAACGAAATTTTGACGATAATTTAGTCCAATAGCTACTTGTTTTAACTGTAAAAAAATGACAACAAAATTTTTAAAAATATAACACATAGAAATTCGTGAGTTAGTTCAATTTAAGGGTTAATTATTACACCACACTGATGTAGTATATTATGAGTCTATATATATTCACGAGGTTACACGTTGACGTGCATCAGCATTGCCCTACTAAAGGAGTAATACGCCAGCAACTAAACTATCTGAAGGCTTATATACGTGGTATATATATATATATATGTAACCCTCCATAGGAGCGTTATCTTCTGGGACACACACCACCACGCACGCACGCACGCACGGCACGCGCGCCACACACACACACACACACACACACACACACACACACACACACACACACACACACACACACATATATATATATATATATATATATATATATATATATATATAATATAACAGCATTCTGTGTATTCTTGCCAATGTAGATAATATTCCAGGGGGAGGGAAGATTTACAAGAACTAAATCACGTAAAGAAAATGGTTTCACTGAAAGGATGAGCGCCTTTTGTAATTTGTAATTGTATTTGTATATTGTAACATTGTTGTATTATTTACAAGCTTTTTTGAGAGTTATTTACAATGGCAGTCTTATATTATTAATTTGAGCCTAAATCGTGACCTTGCTACTTCGACGTGGCGGCATTGCTCCGCCATAGGCCGCTTCCTATACTAATGTACATAGTTAGGGCGCGGACATTTCGGCGACATGTCGCCCAAAGGAAATGACGTAGGGCCGAGGTTATAGACATTTAAAGTGATTACGTCACGAATTTATAGCACCACCAAGTAGTATATTTGTGTGTTATTTGTACAAAATAAAATGTATGAAAATGCAATTAGTGTTTCTGTTTACTTTTCATGCTTATATACCTTCTTTATATGCCCTAATTTGCCGGTAAAAAAACAGAGAGACGCCAGTATCTGAACAGTACTGGGGGAATAGTGTTACACAACAGAAATTACCAAATCGTCTAGATTTTTGCAAATTTAACCAACGTAAAAACATTTTTATCAGGTGAGAGTTTGAGGATATATTTAGTAACGTTAGTTCTTACTTTTAATGTAAAAAATGACAATTTTTTTTTTACAAATTCTACCATGGAAAATTCGTGACGTAGTCAATTTAAAAATCGGGTGGAATGTCTACAGGAGGTGCGCATCGCAAATCACGACTTCGCTACTTGGATGTGGCGGCACTGCCCTGCCATTGATCCCTTCCTATACTAATGATAGGTCTCGGACACGTCGGCGACGTGACGCCTGAAGGAAATGACGCGTAATCGCTCATGTACTTCAAGGTAGCTGCCAGGAATGGCGCGATGCTGCGGCTGAAGTGAAATTCGGAGATCGAATTTTACCATGCACATCTCATTCGGCAATGTGCGCCTGTGTTTTCTAATCGCATAAGACTGGCTGTTAAATATTGCATTGTCTGGCTATGGCGACGAACGATTCGCGCGCCATCGTTCATGTACATTAGCAACAAAAAACGGCGGGATGCTGCGGCCGAAGTGAAATTCGAAGATTGGATTTTACTATGCGCTGTCTCTTTCAGCCATTGTAATTGCATTACATAAGCCGAAAAGCATTGCCTTGGCTGGCTATGGCGAGGAGCGGCCTGCGCACCATTTCTCTTGCATGTACTTAAAAATAGCGGCCAGGAAGGGTGGGATGCTACGGCCGATGCAAGAATCTGAGAACGGATTTTACTATGCACATCACCTTCGACCATGCCCCTGCCTATTTTAAGTGCATAAGATCGGCCGAAAACACGGTCTCAGATGGCTAAGGCGACGAGCGATTGGCGCGCCATCGTTCATGTACATTAGCATAGCGACAGGGAGTGACTGAATGCTGGAGTCAAAGAGAACCGCTATTGGCCATTTAGTTTAGCCAGAGCTGTAAACTGCGCGAATTCCTAAGGGAAGGCAAAAGCCTTCAATAAATAAATTGCATGTGGGATAGGGTTAGGCTGAAGGGATTATTGTGTTTTTGTAAGTTGTATTTGATTTTGTAAATTGTAAATTTGTTCTATTTATTTATTCGATTTTTTTGGTAACTTACAATTAATACCTAAGTATATTTTTCATTGTGCTCCAAACAGCTGCCCCCTTGCCACCCCCTCCCCCGGAGGCTACGGCCCTGCACCCGATATTATCTATTTACAAATACAGTACAATAATATAATATATATATATATATCTATATATATATTTATATATATTATACATATATATATATAACTACATATATAAGTTAACTGCAATAGATTCAATGCATACTATAGATTTTCTATATTCTACAGGTGCTACAACTATGTAAGTAATAATAATACAGCAACGGCTGATAGAAACTACCTAGTTATTACTAAGCCTAGATTCTATCGGTTATATAACTTATATAACAGCTGCCCGGTATACGATGCTATGCTTGTGACCCCCTAGAGAAATACGTCTCGTATTCACGTGTGCGCGGCAGTAACATAGAGGGTGTGAGCATAGATCTAGAATCTATCTAGTTCTATGGGTCTGGGGGAATGCATAGGCGCGATAGGTAAACGTTGATCTGCCGAGTTTCCTTGTGTTCATCACGTCGCGCGAGATCCCGCGAGAAATCAGGGCGCGGGAATGCTACCGTGGACGAACGGTGTGGCATTTCTGCCATTTCTTTGGTATGGGCGTTATTGGCGTCTCCGAGGGATGTATAGCAAGCACAGCGTCGCGTGTATGCGACTCTAATACTGCTCTCTGTATACACAGCCACATGCGTGCCTGCAGCAAGCGTGATTCTCATCGGATGACATATTCAGATAGTATAACGTGCCCGCATGCACGCACCGACGCACGCTGCTGAATGCGAGGGGCTGGCTGCACAAGCCGCAATAACAACCACCTCATCACATCTGTTAAAGCGGCATATTCTCGCAGGAAAAATATACAGATATACCTACTGTGAGCATGTCTTTGTTGTAAAAATTCACTAGCAATCATTTGTATAAGGCTACTTTCATAAAATTTTTCAGGCAAATACTTAAACAGACTTAAAGAAACAGTAGTAAATACAGCAAATCCCTCAAATTTATGCTGTGCTATTGCGCATGTGCGGTGCTGCCGATTCTGACAGTTCTTTTCTATGATAAAACAAGTTATAATTTATTATTCGAATGTTTGACTCAAGTACCAAATTTGTGAATATTTGTTTAATCCATCATGTTTTCTCCATTACTATATAGCAATCAGCAAACAAATTCTACTATATTTTTCGTTCCAAGAACTATTTGCGCTAACCAGCCGCTTTAACCCCCATATTGCTTCGCGTTGCAAGACAACGCAACGACAGACAGGTAAAGTTAATTACGCAACAATGCGTGTGCGAGTGTGTGCGTGCGTGCGTGTGGAAACGGTGTCTATTCAACGTTGCTCGCTAATATATGCATGCTCGCATGATCGAAGCGGAAAAGTATCGAGTCCTGCCATTGTGTCCATCTTGCGCAACGCCACGACACAATACCAGCAACGTATTAATACTTTATTATCAATTACTCACGCAAGAAACGCGTGCGATAGCAGATGTTCGAGCGCGCTTCACGGTAGAATGCACGCGTATAGGAAGAGGGTACACCCTACTCCCTCGCAGTGAATTGCTAGGTATAGACGCTAGCGGTGGAACGCAAAGAAAAGGAAAGCGGTAGAAAACTCGGGGTTCGTCATCGTGTTAGATGACGGTGGTAATTGGTTGGATCACCGTTCGGCCAACCTCGGACAATTCCGTTACTCTCCGTCGTTACCTCGGCTGTACGATGTAGGTGAATATTTGCCTATTCATCGCCTTCTCCGCTACAGTGTTATCGGGGACATCAATCTATTTAACCAATGCTACGTATATACTACCAGGAGTTTATAATGACAATTTTTTGTCATTATTAACCCCTGATACTACTGCGCTAAGCTAGACGATGCAATGGCGGCCAGCCGATGTGTGTGGCCCCGCAGTAATATTCTTACCGCTTTTTCTACTTCGTCGTCGGAAATTACCCAGCATTATCGAGGTGAAAACATATACCTCTACCCCTACTTTACCGTTTGTAACAGCGGACTCGTATAACAGAATCATTGCAAAGCGGATAGCACTATTCTATTCAATTTTCACGTCATTATTTACATCGGGTTTTTCGTCCAGCGGGGCCATGAATTCTCATGGGATTATTTGGTTCAGGAGCATCCAAGAAACTGCGGTCCTAGCAACCTATAAATACGTCACACAGCCGAGGCTAGATAGATAAAGGTGCGGCATCGACCGAGCTGTGACGAGCGGGTGCGTTTGCGTAAAAAACTAGAAGGGACTATACAATATATATATACAACATATAAATATGTATGTATGTATGTATGTATGTATGTATGTATGTATGTATGTATGTATGTATGTATGTATGTATGTATGTATGTATGTATGTATGTAT
>NW_014577093.1:208118-210675 GCF_000485595.1 Priapulus caudatus | reverse complement strand
GGCAAGCATCTAGTGCCGACCACACACACACACGCACGCACGCAGGCGACCCACGCACTGCGACCACGCACGCACCACGCACGCCACGCACGCCACGCACAGCACACACACACACCGTACACACAGCACACATATATCTGTCTGGATGTACAGGTGACAAGGGACCTATACATGGCAAGACTCTATCCGTTACAATGGTAGGATCAGGAGTGAATAAATGATAGATGCTTTCACGACGACGCCCTGGACATGACTCGGTTCGCACGATGAAAAGATGTCTGTTGTCAGTCGTTGTCTGATTCCCGTCACTATGGTGGGAATTCGTTCAGCCAGATGTGCTGGATGACGGCACATTATATAAACCTATTACAGCCATTAATCAAGCAACGAGTGACTGATGCGTGCGTACGGCTAAATAGCTCGTGTCTGATGCAGGCAGATTTATCCAGCAGCGATTATGTTTGGTATATAAATAGGTTAGAAGCAGCAAACGCTGCATTCCGGTATACGGTATACTCACAGATATAATGCCTACTTTATTGAATTACTTACACGCACGCGAAACCCGCTTTTAAATTTTTTCATTTAATTTCTAACGAAGTTTCGATATTAGTTCGATTATATAGTAATACATGTCGACTAACAAAGTCATAAATACAATTACAGAACCGAGAAAAAATAATATTCACGATAACTTGACAATAATTCTTGTAAAGACCTGATTATCTAACATCACGGGAGATAATGAACGTGAAAAACTTGCATAGACAATATTATCTTGCATGCTAGCGCGACAATTGGGGACAATACGTATGGGACATTCAGAAAGTTTAACCATCTGAAAAGCAATTAAGATAGTCATTGATTTCACAGTTTTTTAATCCAATGTTGGACATCTGAAAGGAGAATACCGACAAGAATTTATATGTTATTTGTTCTTGGGATGATTATGTAATTAAGAAAACATGCCACGATTTCATTTCGCTGGCATCAGCAGTGGCGCAATAAAGACTTCGTGGATTTCTCGTAACTTACCTATTGTCGTGATGACAGTTCCAGCGAAGAACATCGACTGACCAAAGCTCCAGTTGGGCTCCATCGTCACATTACGGATTGCCGACACGCCCCTAGTGTTGGCTCGAATCACCTCCACAATAAACTCTTCCAATTCCTCATCTGCACAGAAAAATTGAGAAAGACATACTCGTCAGTGACACGTCAGTTTCTATAAGACTAGTAGGAATCGACGCTCGCAGGAGTAATGAATGTTAAACACCGCGTAGAGCCGACGTAAGCCGGCTAGCGATTGGGTTCAAACTTTTGGACCGCGTTATAAGAAAGTTCGCGCTATATCGAGTTTATATATGTTGATGTGATTGTGACATGGATTTATGGCGGGGCAGTGCCACCTCATCGAATGAGCGACGGCGCATTTTTGCGATGCGCACCAAATCCCTCGCTGCCACCCTCTTTTTTATTACTTAAAGGGATCGTTTACTCTAGGTTTTGTATGTATGTATGTATGTATGTATGTATGTATGTATGTATGTATGTATGTATGTATGTATGTATGTATGTATGTATGTATGTATGTTTGTATGTATGTATGCATGTATGTGTGTATGTAAAGTGGCTCCAAGGGGACATTGCATTGTGTCACAAGCAACAGCGCATAGAAACAAGAGAACATCGGTGTATGGAGAAGCGAGTAAATGCTGTAGCATCCATCGTCCTGCACGCTCTTTGCTATTATTTGTTGCTTAAACTATGTCGAAGAAACGTAATCCTTGGCAGTTTGACGCCTGGATCTCCATGATCTTCTTAAGATTATGGAAGAAGAAGAAGAAGAAGAAGACGACGAATATAGCGTACGTGTTCTCCAATGTAACCTCAACAATATCTCTCACCCTCTCAACATTAGTGTTCGGTTTGACTCGCACTGTCGATAGCCGCCTCTCCTTCTCCCTTCCGTGCCCTATCTCCCAGCTCTCCCCCCGCTTCAACTATCTCTGTAGCATTCAACCATTTATCGTAGGGAACAAGTTTAGCCTCCCGTAATTGTACGTAGCTAAACACTCCTGAGATGTTCAATCACTATCGGATTTCGCTGCCAACTGCCCCGTCGAATTCTAACGTCATTCAAATCAACGGAGCGACTTCACGCACACACGCGCACACACACACATAGGCTGGTCGGAGACTGGAGATCGAATCTAGCGTCGTTATTACGCTTGTCCGAATCAGTTTACACGCGAAGATTAGCATCGCGGTTAGGTCTAAGCAGCAAGCGTTATCGCGAGCGCAAGGGTGCATCTGTGGCCGAGGCGTCTGTCCTTTAGCGTAGGCGATAGAGCGCATTGCACATTGAAAAATTCTGCCCTACGCATGGGAAAGTATTGATATATAGGCACAGAAACGTTTAGTGCTACACATACAAAAGATATTGGAATTACACAAAGAAAAAATATTGTCTTGGAGAGAGAAAGATTCACTCTAATGCACATGTGATGGCAAGATCTATGCGCGACACACACACACACGCACGCACGCACGCACG
>NW_014577093.1:204485-204764 GCF_000485595.1 Priapulus caudatus | reverse complement strand
CCACCACACTGCTACACCAGTGTGTCTTACTACCCGCTCCCACAGCTATAACCAGCCTCTCCACCACACTGCTACACGAGTGTCTTACTACCCGCTCCCACAGCTATAACCAGCCCTCCACTACACTGCTACACCAGTGTGTCTTACTACCCGCTCCCACAGCTATAACCAGCCCCTCCACCACACTGCTACACCAGTGTGTCTTACTACCCGCTCCCACAGCTATAACCAGCCCCTCCACCACACTGCTACACCAGTGTGTCTTATTACCCGCCCCCA
>NW_014577093.1:200895-204216 GCF_000485595.1 Priapulus caudatus | reverse complement strand
CTCCACCACACTGCTACACCAGTGTGTCTTACTACCCGCTCCCACAGCTATAACCAGCCCTCCACCGCACTGCTAGACCAGTGTGTACCGCAAACCGGAGCGTTGTGCACAGCAGTCAGGGCCGGGAGGCTGTGCCGTGGTTCATCACATCGCATCCAGGCACGAATATCAGCGTATCAATCACTTACTATTCACAACCCCGCACGATTTATGGAAACTATACACACTGTTACACACAACAACCGAGGTGACAATCTGTGTATGTAGATAGCTCCCGACCCCCCATCCCCCATCCCCCCCGCTGCTTGCCCCTCCTCCTCCCCAATACCGCAAAAGCCACAACATACGGGGTCACCTCCGACAGGATTTTGAGCCTGCGTCGCCATGGCAATTTCAATAGCAACGATGCAAATACTCGACTCGCAACGCGAACTTAAGAATTTTTAGCGAAATGGGTTTTCCTTCATTGAGGATGCGACAAGGAAGAACGGAGTGTCATGCATCGAAGTAATATTCAACACGTACGAGCGCCGGTGCCTAGCGCGCTGCCCGACGAAAAATGGAGAAAGCCATTTTCGTGAAAAGGATTCATCATTACTATTATTTACAAGCCGATTTTTTTTCATCGAAACGAAGCTTCTTTGTGCGCGTACCCGACGCATTAGCCATCATCGAAAGTTTACACGCCGTTTCGTGCTAAAGCGAATCGCAGAGAGCTAACTAAATCAATTAGAGAGATACAGCGAGAGCATGTATATGTATACTGCATGTAAAAATTGACGTTTTCTCGGCGGTGCGTTACCGCGATTGTGCGAGCCGCGCGAATGTAAATATAATCGCTAATTGTATTCGAGGGTGGGTAGAGAGAGAGAGAGAGAGAGAGAGAGAGAGAGAGAGAGAGAGAGAGAGAGAGAGAGAGAGAGAGAGAGAAGAGAGAGAGAGAGAGAGAGAGAGAGAGAGAGAGAGAGAGAGAGAGAGAGAGAGAGCCCACACAGAGCGCTGAAGTCATTTCAATTCAATCAACGCCTCGGCTATTCGCTCTCCGTCGCCATAGCCATTCTCATCACGTCCCGTTGCGCACGTTGTCTTCGGGGAAAAAAGCTAGGAATTTCAATCACTGGATCACTTCGTCGGATCGCAGGGGGCGCAACACACGTTAACACTGCTGCGACTGTTGGCGAACCTATATGAAGCGCTATATACCTATATGCGCCTATGCTATATGCCTATATGCCTATATGCTATAAGCGCCTATATGCCACGCTTCATCACTATGAAATATATATATGAACTAACAGAATGGACATGCATCTGAAATCTTCATCCACGGTCGGCAATGCGGCCCGGCTAAAGGATGTACAGAGATACTATAGACGTAAACTAGAGCCCCGAAGTCTAGTAAAATATTGCGATGACTGTAGCGCGGTAGGATATAATTATGTGAAGTGTAGGATGACGAGCGGATATCATTTCGATGTCTGTTTCCCGTTACGCGGACGCAAAACTCCGAACGGCACGCGACGGCGCGGCACAGCACCGCACGCACGCACGACCACGCCAACGCACACACACACACCACACACACACACACACACACACACACTATATATGATATATTCATGACATATATCAGAGCGTATTAAGAGGGATTATGAACTTCTTAAATACGCTCTTGCATATTAATATATACGGCGCAATATATTCGCACCGCACACTCGCGCACGCACACGCACCACGCAATGCACGCAGGCAACGCACGCAGCGCACGCTCACGCACCACACACACACACACACACCACACACACACACAGCACACACACACACACACACACACACAATATATATATTTATATATATATATTACTCGAAAGACGTATAATGCGCCTCCTTGATATTATATATACCGCGCATATATCGGCACACCGCCAAGCACGCGCACGCACACGCACACGCACACTGCACGCAGCGCACGCACGCACGCACGCACGCACCGCAACACACAACACATACGCAAGCACGAACACACGGGCACGTCGTGTACATGATTATTATTACATGCACACACAATGTTTATCATGTTTATCGACCCACCTGTGAAATGCTAGGCTGGGCTACCCAAACAACACGCAATCATCGACACCAGGCCAAAGGATGCTCACTGTTGCAGCCTACGTTAATTTTGCGGTAAAGGACCGGGCGAGGTCGCGAGAGACGTGAGGGAGAAGGCGGGGAGACGGTTGAGGTATGCCGCCACGAGGTGAGATTACGTGGGATATGAGTCGCAGTGTGGATACACGCAGAGAACGGGGGAGGTGGAGGGTGAATTAAGTCAGAGGTTGACACCCCGTCATAGCCGGGTGTTTAAGATGCACAGCATAAAAACAGAAACCAAAAAGAAGAAGAATATTATATACATGCACCTCTACACGCAGTAGTTTACTCCAACAAAAAAATTCATTCCAATTTTAATTGGAAAAATTCGACCGAGTCTCGTAATCATTTTGTAAACAGAATATAATACCTATTATTCACATGGCCAAACTCCAGCTGTCTCTATTTTACGATAAATTACATTCCATAACGAGTAACTTTATCACGCCTAAATTATTCATGAATATATATTATATGATGATGAACGATGAAGCACCCGTGCGCCCTCTACCGGCGAAGAACCTCTCACAGAATCTGAGTCGTACGATCCTATAAACCTGAAATTTGCATTTTACATGCAAATAAACTGTAGATGAAATTGATGCTTTCCTAAAAGAAGATGGGTGTGGGGGACTTCTCTGCAAGATAGTTCATCTACAACCCGAGCGTAATGCTCTAGGAACATCTGGACAGAAACTTCAGTATGACCAAGACGGCCATGCATAGGTAGAATCCGAAGGACAGTTATATGAAACTCCCGCAGAAGGAAACCTAAAACGTTTTCCTAGAGGAAGGTGGTCGCTTTTCTGTGACTTGCTTCATTTACAAAGGGGGGCAGAGATAGGAGAAAAGGATTGATGCAGGAGCACCGCTGTTGCTGTGGGATTCCAATAGTAGACGGCTTTCATTACACTACTTAGATTTACACACAGTGTCTACAGGCACTTCGAGCGTTTCAATAAAATATAATGCTAAATAAATACGAAATCTATTTACTACCAAAGTCTTAATGTTTCTCTACTCTCTACACTATACTTCCTACTGCACCCCCCCTCCCTTATCTCCAGCTCCCCAAGACACCGCCTCCCTACACCTTCCTACATGCCCACATTCTACATCCCCTACACCCCCCTCTCTGCACCTCCATCTACAACACCTCAAGCCCCCCCC
>NW_014577093.1:196508-199944 GCF_000485595.1 Priapulus caudatus | reverse complement strand
CACGTTTCCAGTAAGCCGGGTGTTGTGGTGTGTGGTGGTGGTGGTGTGGGTGGTTGTGACGTGTTTGTGTGCTGCGCTGTGTGTGTGGTGCTGGTGGTTAGTTGTGGTGCGCCATGGCTCCCCGGCTGACTTAGCGCTGCGGCTGCTGCTGCTGGATGGATGTGGTGGTGTGGTTCGTGTCTGGTGCATACAGCTACGAATCTTTACTGCTTGCTTGATCGTGGTGCTTCGGTGGCTGGCGTGCGCAGACGAAGTTCGCAACCCCCACCTATTTCCACAGGTCTGAGTTAGTTCCAGTGCTGCTGATGGTCCTGTGGGTGAGAGCGTGCTACGCTGTCTGTCTATGCTGTGGCGGTTGTTGCTGTTTCGCCCTCTAACTGTTATACTGCTAACTGGCTTACAATGCATGACCGGGGAGTCTGACACCCAGCCAGGGACTCTCCTATGAAGACCACGTGGCGGCGTAAGATACAATAAATGAGTTAAATATATACTGATATATATATATACTACTAAGTATATATAATATAATATTATATAATCGAGGGGTTAATAAGACAGTTAATTGTCATTCGGATAAATTTACAAATTATTCCGTCATATATTTGTCATTACTTAAGCCCTGATAATAATGTTTGTTGTGTGTGTGCGTGTGTCAGTAATGCCTCGAGGATATATAGTAGTCTGTCTGGTCTGGTGTATTAATTTTGCACTGCAGGCACTGACTTTTCCGTGTGTTTAGGTCCGGCAGCATCTTCCGGCGGGGGGAATCTACTATGCACCGTCAGCTCGGCTGTCGTAGTAATATGACAGTTGAGCGACCGCTATCTGAGGCAGCTCGGCGACAGGTAGCTCGCGGGTACCGTCCCAATGATCTGCGGGAGAGATTGGAGAAGCTGTATGGACGTGCGCAGTGGTGGTGGAGGGAAGTGAGCGGCCGGTGGCTGGATGGAGGAGCTGAGTAGGAGAGGGGAGAGGGGCGAGGTGTGGAGGTATTGTGGAGGAGCGGTGTGAGGACTGGGTATGAGAGGAGGTAGTGTGTGCAGGGTAGTGTACGAGGTGTGACAGAGCGCTATCAAGGAGAGTGTAGGTAGTCGTAGGGCAGGTGCACACCCTCATTCCCAGCAGGAAGAGGTGTAGGTAGTATTCGTAGGGAGTGTGAGGAGGAGCTATAGGAGGGAGGCAGGTGTAGGTAGGTGTAGGGAAAGGTGTGAAGGCAGGAAGCCTATAGGGAAGGAGGTGTGTGGAGGTAGTGAAAAAGTGGTAAGGAGGTGGAGGAGGAGGCTGTAAACATAGAGGGCAGGAGCGTGTGAGGAGTAAAAAAAAAAGAAGGAGTTGGGAAGAGGAGTATAAAGAAGAAAGAGCGGGAGTTAAGGTAGTGTAGGGAGGCTGTCGAGGAGAGCTATAGGCGGAGGCCCCCCCCCCATAGTGTTTAACTTCGACCCAGTTGGCACAAAAGCAGATACACTATCAATAATAGTGGGGGTGAGAGGTGGTACGCCCCACCGGAGCGTGTAAGAGGAAGAGTTAGGTAAGTGTCAGGGAGGGTGCTGAGAGGACTATCATGCTGGAGCGAGGAGGTGGAGGACGAAGAGTGCTGAGGTAGCTGTGTAGGAGTCGTGAGGAGCGAGGCGTATAATGGAGGCAGGAGGTGTAGGTAGAGTAGGAGGTGTGAGAGGAGGCTAGTACGGTGAGGAGGAGGTGTAGGTAGTGGGTGGAGGAGGTGTGAGGCGAAGGAGCTATCAGGGAGGAGGAGGTGTAAGGGTAGTGTAGGGTAGGTGTGAGGAGGACATAGGAGAGGAGGTGTAGGTAGTGGGTAGGAGGTGTGAGGAGGCTATAGGGGGAGAAGTGTAGGTAGTGTAGGGAGGTGATGAGGAGGAGCTGATAGGAGCCAGGTTAGGCCGTCCGGTAGGGAGTGGCTTGAGGAAGGCAGCTATACTGGAGGAGGAGGTGTAGGTAGTGTAGGGAGGTGTGAGGAGGAGCTATAGGGAGGAGGTGTAGGTAGTGTAGGGAGGTGTGAGGAGGAGCTATAGGGAGGAGGAGGTGTAGGTAGTGTAGGGAGGTGTGAGGAGGAGCTTATAGGGAGGAGGTGTAACGGTTAGTGGTAGGCGAAGGTGTGAGGGAGGAGCCTAATAGTGAGGAAGGAAGGTTGTAGGTATGGGCTATGGGAAGTGTGAGAGGAGCTTATCAGGGAGGTGGAGGTGTAAGGTAGTGGCGTAGGGAGGTGTTAGGAGGAGCTATAGGGAGAAGGTGTGGGTAGTCGCCCGGTACGAGGTGTGAGGAGGAGATATGTGTTTTCCTATAGGGAGGAGGTGTAGGTCAGTCGTAGGGAAGGCTGTGAGAGGCGCTATATGGAGGAGGGAGGTGTAAGGTAGTGTAGGAGTGTAGGAGGAGCTATAGGGAGAGGTGTAGGTAGTGTAAGGGAGGTGTGAGGAAGAGCTTATATGGGGAGAGGTGTGAGTGTAGTGTAGGCAGGTGCTGAGGAGGAGCATGGGAGGAGGGTGTAGGTATGTAGGGAGTGTAAGTGAGAGCTATAGGGAGGAGGAGGTGTAGGGTATTGTAGGGAGTAGTGAGAGAGCTAATAAATGGGAGGAGGAGGTGAAGTAGTGTAGGGAGGTGTGAGGAAGGAGCTATAGGGATGGTGTCAGGTCAGTGATAGGGAGGTGTTGAGGTAGGAGCTATGGGGGAGTGAGGTGTGACGGTAGTGGTAGGGAAGGTGTACAGGAGGACTGTACAGGGGAGGAGGTGAAGGTAGTGTAGTGTTAGTGGCTATAGAGGTGGGGGGCGGGGGGAGCTTGAGGTGTTGTAGATGGAGGTGCAGAGAGGGGGGTGTAGGGAATGTAGAATGTGGGCATGTAGGAAGGTGTAGGGAGGCGGTGTCTTGGGGAGCTGGAGATAAGGGAGGGGGGGTGCAGTAGGAAGTATAGTGTAGAGAGTAGAGAAACATTAAGACTTTGGTAGTAAATAAATTTCGTATTTATTTAGCATGGTATTTTATTGAAACGCTCGAAGTGCCTGTGACCGTGTCGGCCTCACGAGCATCCAATAGTAACCCGCCTGACATCGGATTTATCACCCAGCTATCCCTCCACACTATACTCTCTACTGGACCCCCCGCCCCCCTATCTACAGCTCCCCAAGACACCGCCTCCCTACACCTTCCTACATGCCCACATTCTACATCCCTTACACCCCCCTCTCTGCACCTACATCTACAACATCTCAAGCTCCCCCCCCCCAACCTACACTTCCCCCACACCTCCATAGCACACTACCTACACTACCTACACCTCCTCCCTATAGCTCCTCCTCACACCTCCCTACACTACCTACACCTCCTCCTCCCTATAGCTCCTCCTCACACCTCCCTACACTACCTACACCTCCTCCTCCCTATAGCTCCTCCTCACACCTCCCTACACTACCTACACCTCCT
>NW_014577093.1:187502-196498 GCF_000485595.1 Priapulus caudatus | reverse complement strand
TACGCATCCGGCGCAACCGGGAGGTAATGTAAAACCGGTTCGTGTGTGTGTTCGTGTGTGTGTAGCGTTGGCAGCGATCGATTCAGCACAGCCTCGCCTTAACGGAGCGCACTACACCAGTTCAGAAAGCAGCGTCGCCGTTAAAGGCGTGCACGTCAGCAGCGCAGCAGCGGAGCCAGCTGTTATAACACATAAGATGTACACGCTCGCCGAGGAGTATGCGCTCGCCGCTGAGTAGCTATGTCTAGTTAACGACCCTGATATAATGTTTGTCTGTGTGTGCGTGGTGTGTATGCCTGCGAGTATATATAGGAGTCTGTCTGTCTGCGTGTATTACATTTTGCATGGCAGGCACTGACTTCTCTCGTGTTGTTTAGATTCTATCTGTCCGCGTGTGATACTCAAACTATTCACGCAGAGCCGCGTGTCTATAAATCTGATCACGGATCTAAGGATACGCGCGTATTGAGGCACGCGCACGCACAGCACACTAACTGCGCAGGCTACTCCGCTCACAACGGATAGCCAGAGAGACAGGAGGGCACCGAGCACACTAGGCGGAGACGATCGGCACGCACAGAGTAGGCGACTGTCAAGGAGAAGGTCAAGATGAGATAGGAAAGAGAAGGAGACTGATAGAGGGAGAGAGTGAAGGGTAGTGTAGGGAGGTGTGAAGGAGGACGAGTAAGGTAAGGTTAACAGAAAAAGTGAGGAGGAGAGGAAAAGACGTATAGAAAAGAGAGATGAAAGGAAGAGAGGAGAGAGGAAAGGCAGGAAGGTGGTGAGGTGAAGGTAGTGAGGAGAGAGAGAAGTGAGGAGAGGCAGACGTAGAAATGAAGAGAGAGAGAGAGAGAGAGAGAGAGAGAGAGAGAGAGGCGGAAGGAGGAGGAGATTGAGGAGTAGTAGAGAGAGAGTGAGGAGAGAGAGAGAAGAGAAAGCGAGAGAAAGAGAGCGGAAAGAGGAGAGAGAATGTGAGGCAGAAAGGAGCGATGGTAGAGGCACAGAGGTGTTAGGTAGCTGTAGGGAGGTGTGAGGAGGCGCCTAGTAGGGCGAGGAGTGTAGGGTGTACGTGGAGGTGTGAGGAGGAGCTGTAGGGAGGAGGAGGTGTAGGTAGTGATATGGAGGTGATGAGGAGGGAGCCATAGTGAGGAGGAGGTGTAGGTGGTAGGATGTGTGAGGAGGGCTGTAGGAGGAGGAGCGTGTAGGTAGTGTAGGGGGTGTAGAGAGCATAGTAGGGGGAGGAGTGATGTAGCTGTGGGAGGGTCTGTGAGGAGGAGCTTATGGGAGGGAGGGAGGAGGTGTAGGGAGGTGTGAGGAAGAAGGTGTATGGAGGAGGATGTGATAAGGAAGTGGTAGGGAGGTGTAGAGGGGAGCTTATAAGGGGAGGAAGAAGGGTAGAGGTAGTGGAGGGTAGGGAGTATTGTGAGGAGGAGCTATAGGGAGGAGGTGTGAGTAGTGAGAAGGGGAGGTGTGAGGAGGAGAGCACTATATGGAGAGGAGAGAGGAGGTATAAGTGGGAGTGTGAAGGAGGAGCCTATAGGAAAGAAGAGGTGTAAGGTAAGTGTAGGAGAGAGTGTGAAGGAGGAACTGTATCGAGAGGCAGAGTGTAGGTAGTGTAGGGAGTGTGAGGAAGGAGCTATAAGGGAGGAGGAGGTGTGAGGTAGTAGTAAGGGAGGTGTGAGGAGGAGCTATAGGGAGGAGGTTTAGGTAGTGTAGGGAGGTGTGAGGAGGAGGTGTAGGTAGTGTAGGGAGGTGTGAAGAGGAGCTATAGGGAGGAGTGTATGTGTGGTAAGGAGGTGTGAGGAGGAGCTGTAAGGAGGAGGTGTAGGTAGTGTAGGGAGGTGTAGGAAGGAGCTATAGGGGTAGGAGTGTAGGTAGTTGTAAGGAGGTGTGGGAGAGCTATAGGGCAGGAGGTTTAGGTAGTGTAAGGAGTTGTGAGGAGGAGCTATAATAGGAGGCAGGTGTAGGTAATGTAGAGAGGTGTGAGGAGAGCTAATAGAGAGAGGAGGTGTAGGTAGATGTAGGTGAGTGTACGGGGATGCTATAGGGAGAGGTGTAGGGTAATGTAAGAGGTTGTGAGGAGGAGCTATAGGGATGAGGAGGTGTAAGTAATGTAGGGAGGTGTGAGGGAGCTGTAGGGTAGGAGAGGTGTAGGGTAGTGTAGGGAGGGTGAGGAGGAAGCTATAAGAGAGGAGAGGTGTAAGGTAGTGGTAGGGAGGATGTGAGGAGGACTATAGAGGGGAGGAAGATTCCCTACACCCACTGCGCCACGTCCCTACAGCTTCTCACCCATCTCTCCGCATCATTGGGAGGAACCGCGAGCTATGTCGCGCGCTCAATAGCGGGCTAACTGATCAATTATAGACACGCGGCTGATGGTGAATAGTAGTATCACCGCCGGCAGATAGATGGACTAAACACACGAGAGAAGTCAGTGCCTGCATGCAAAATTAATACACGCAGACAGACAGACTCCTATATATACTCGCAGGCGAAGCACACAGCGCACCAGCAGAAAACATTACTAAATCAGGGCGTTAACTAGACATAGGGCACTCACTGGAGAGTGCAATACCCTCCCGAGCGGGTGTAACATTTCTATGTGTATAACGCTGGCTCGCTGGCTGGCTTGCTGCTGGACTGCACCCTTATAGGCGAGCCTGCTCTTGCTTGACTGGACGCCCTAAGGCGAGCTGCTGCTGAATGGAGTCGCGCCGAGGACGCTATCACACACAGTCGAACACACAAAACGACCGCTTACATTGACTCCGTTGCCGGGTAATAATGTACAAATAATACGAAATATATTCGCAAATTTATCATGACAATTTTGTCCATTTTAACCCCTGAGTTATAGTTATTGTCCTATATATATACCTATTTTGTTTGCCCATATCATCGATCTCCTGTATACTCGACTAAATATGCAATAGTCGGCAGTTCAGTAGCAGCAATCAAGCAGAATCAGCTAGTAGCCACTCCCCACCGACCACAACAGCAACGTAGCAGAGCACCACTACCACACCAGGCGAGCAGCAGCGAGCGAAACACACACAACCAGCCTCCACCAACCCAACCGCAGCTAGCAGCAAGCACCAACAACAACGTCAGCACCACCAACCACGACACGTCACCCACACCGACCCACTCACCACCACCCAGACCACACCACCCACCACCACAGCAGCAGCGCAGCAACAGCAGCAGTAGCAGCACACACACCACCACCACCACCACCACCACTAGCAGGCAGCGCACAAGCAGCCACGCGCCAGGGCGGCTCGCCCCACTACCACCTGACCACCAACCGGACCACCACCACCACACCACCACCACCACACCAGCGCAGGCAGCAGCACAACAAGCCACGCGTCCATCAACCACACCCACCGACCAGGCAGCAGCAGCAGCAGCAGCAGCAGCATCAGGAGCAGCATCAGCATCAGCCTAGGAGGGGCAGGAGCAGCAGAGTCAGCAGGGCAGCAGCATCCAGCAACAGCATCAAGCACCAGGAGCAGGCAGCAGATCAGCTAGGAGCAGCAGCCGTAGCAGCGGCAACAGAAGCACTATAAATCTCCTCCACCCACGTTGCCTATAAACACTCATAAACACTCATAACCATGCAACAGCAACGAGAAACGAGAGTCATGTTGTGGTAGCGAGTTATGCATGCCTACTGTATGCGGACCTTAAGGAAGCTCACTGACTCAAGTCCCCAAATCATTCACGTGCAACAATGAATATTGAACCCAATCGCGAGAAGCTCCCAGCTTTAAATGCATCGCAATAGTGAAGCCATCAAATAGCTATTATAATGTTATCTGAGCAACACAGGCGGTATTATAACCACTGCGCAGCACTTTACCAGCCAGCCACACTACGTAAGCCCACAGCAGCTCTGCGCTAGTGCAAATCTATCTTCACTATAATAATTATACCGATGATTCAGGCTAACGCTCCATTAGGTGTGTTCCCAACTTTGATATCATTAATGATTAATGATTAATGATCGATCAATCCTACTAACCTGCTAACCGTAAAGTGACATTAAACCAAAACTTAATATATTGACCATGACATATATATAATAGATATATGTATATAGTATATGTTATTAATGAGATTAATTGAATTAAAGTTGGAATCACTCCTAATGGAGTATCACCCTGAATCGTCAGCTCTCCTTTTCATAGCTGCCTACAATGATATCGTAGCGGCCACAGTCACGTGTACAGGAGTGGTCGGCATGGCAGCGCTTTTAAACTGCAAGGCTTGGCCATCACAAGTCTGCGTCTCGTATGAGTTCTCGGCTTCAAACTTGTTCTATTATGTCTATCTATTCCGCAACTAGCATTAAGCTGTTGGTGTTGGCAACTTATGGATAGGATCCTAAAGCCGGTTACTAAGTTACCATTTAGCTGGAAACAGGTGGTTGATGACCCGCCATCGGTTAAACGAGCGTGACGTGTGACAAACGTGGCGGCGAACTGTGGTGATCAGTTATAGCTATGGGTTAAGCGTGGACTTTGCCATAACGGGAAAATTTCTTCTACGCCAGATAACTAATTCGATGGCGAGAATTCTTCACGTGATATTTACATCGTTGTTGATGTTAAATCGAAGCTATATATAGGTTTTCAATGGCGTGTCCAGAGGATTCGGCTTGTGCATACGTCTATAGACCAAGTTTAGGAAAAATCAGCGCACATATGCTCCATTTTTTCCATTTTTAATTAACAACCAGCCGCTGCAGCCATTCAGTAGTCTAATGAAGTTTAGTTAGATGAAGGAAAACAAATGCCGACACGTCGAGTCACCGTACAGGTCAACGTCTCGCCGCCGTTAAAGTAATAGAACTGGTTCCCAAGTCGCTGGAGCTCTAAACTATCGATCGCCGTCGTTGAAGACGAAACGTGTTACAGTCCATCAAATCCTGGCGCGAGTTAAGGGTGAGTGGTGAATTTCAATGTCAGATGCATTTTAAGAGCATAAAGAGCTGATAATGAATTTCCTCTTCATGTCGACGCATCCCGAAGAAACTATTAATAACAATCCGTATTCTCGCAGCTGCCCTGCATATTCGTCTACGTGTTCAAAGGGAACAACCTTCAGTCCGTGAACGAACAACCACCTACAGAATGAAAGGCAACAGCAGTAGCCGATGCCCTGTACTTTGTTGATTTTTCGCAAAACTTGATGATTTTCCTCACATCGGGAAAAAATAATTGACAACGACAAATCGTAGCTATGACGATCCAAACTGATCCTGACGTGGTGTATGCGCGGTTTTGATGCGGCGGCGTTGATAAATGGCAAGATGGCAAACAGAAGCATCTTCGTTACGTCAGAGACAACTGTGTTTGGAGAAAGGCAAACGTCTTGCAGGTCCGGCCAAGCCAGCGTTCCCAGCGGTAGCGCCGCAGACAGCGATCCGTATCTGCAATAACTCGCCGCCGTTATCAGCAATCCAGAGGCGGCGCAGGCTTGTGTTTGCTTGAGTATTCATTCATTAGTCTTCCAACGTCATCGTCATCGGTCTCTCGGTCGTCATCTTCGTTATTGCCATCATCTGGTGTCATCGTCGCAATTCGCCGTCGTGTGGCATTGAACATCGTGGAGTTGTCATCATTGCCGATCGGTCGGTCGTCATTTGTCGGCATTGACATCTGTCGTCTGCATCGCTCCGCCAGTTGGCGCGATCGTCGGTTGTCCATCGTGTCATCTGCCGTGTCGTCCGGCATGTGACATCGTAGTTTGTCATCATAGGGCATGGTATCGATCGTCGTCATTGTCGGCATTGACATCGGTAGTCGGCTATTGATGATCGTAGTCGTCGTCGATTGCCAATTCGATCTGTCTGTCATCGCTATTCGTCGTCGTCTTGCATCGTCGCGTCTGCCAACGAGCTCAGAGAGGTTCGCGGCTGACGTGTGCCGGCGTACAGTGTTCCAGCGGAGACGCAGGCGGCAGCAGCCAGATTGTCGCCGCGGTCGGCCGTGACCAGCCATCTGCATCTCGCCTGCTGCGCATGATGCGAGCGACCATAGTCTCACGTATGACGACTTTATTATATTATAGTTGTATCGAAAGGACGTGATCCCAAGACGAATTAAAGGCCAATTCCTCCGGGCGCGCTCCTACCTCTCCGTCTCCCCTCCCGCTGTTATTCAACGACGAGGGGGCGTTACTGTGCGTCGAATGGAAGTCTGCCACTCTGTGAATTGTTGTCTGCAGGAGAATAGATACGATGTGCTACGGCCAAGCACCGCACCACGCACGCTATGCGCACATCCCAGAAACAAAACACAGCACACACAGGTCACACACACACACACACACAGGCACACAGAAACAAACACACACCATCACACATTCACACACATCACACAAACACACCCTACACACGCCCATACACATGCACCACACACACACCACACCAGCAACACACACACACACACACAAGCAAACACACACAAGACACAAACACCAACCCACACACCACACACACAGGCACACACACACACCGCAAATGCACACAGCACAGAACACACAACACAGTTCATGACAACACATTACCATCACACACGACACACATTCACACACACAACCGCACAGCACACACGACACACACACACACACACACACACGCAATGACCACACAGCACACACACCACACACACACGCCAGCACACAACACAACACAGCGCCATGCACACCCACACACAGTCACACCACACACACACACACACACACGCCACACAACATCACACCACACACATCCACCGCGCAGAAAATTTTATACTTTACTTAACAGTGCACACGCCATTAGAAACTTGTTATGATCGATTGACAAGTTCACTGGAATTTCCAAATTGACAATCTTAGGTGGCGCCTCCGCGCGGTCACCTAACCGCAGCGCTCTATACGGGCCGATAGAGAAGTCCGTGGCCGAGGTGTAGCGCTGTTTAGACTCGAGTGGCTGGCAAGGAAACCGGCGAACGTATGTCGCGGCAGATGCAGCATGGCCGTGACGTCTCCCGGTTCGTCTGCTAACACCTGGAACGAGCCAGGCGCCGATGGACGAGGTAAGCGAGGAAGAAGAGCACTAGGAGCAGCCTCACGTGACTCCTTCTGACCTTCATGATGTCCCGGATGTACCAGCGCCGCGCTCTTTCGCGCTCGACAACCTGTTTCACTGCTCGGGCGCGCCTGGTTGTCTCGCTTGGTGTCGTCGTTGAGTAACTCTATCTCTGCTCGTCCTCTCTCGTCCTTCCTCTCCTCTCGTCTTCTCTCGTTCTGCTGGTCTCGTCTCTTGCTCTCGTTCGCTCTCGTTCTATCTCTTACTCCCTTTATCGGCTCTCGTTTACTATACACTTGCTCTCTCTCCATTCTTCTCCTCTTCTCTCTCTCTCTCCTCTCCTCTCTCTCTCGTCTCCGGTCTCTCTCTCTCTTCTCTCCGTAGCGGCCTCGATCGCTGCTCGTCGTTCTCTCTCTCTCTATGTGTGTTTTCTGCGCGATAGTAGGTTGCTCTCTGCTTGGCCCCACACTGACTTCTGATCCGCTTGCTTCCACAGGCCGCTGCACTTCGCCGGCTTAGTCAGTCAAGCGAATGCAGACGTCACGCATCACCCCGAACAACTCTCATCATAATCGGTCGGTAGCTATATACCACCGTGCGCTAACGTGAGACGACGATCACACGCTCCACCGCGCGCGTAGATGATGAGTGTAGGTTGGTGAGTGAGCGTAGGTGATGCGCAGAGTGTAGATCTGGATCGGCCGGCGCTGCCTCGTCGCTGCTGGCTGCTATGCATGCATTCATGCGCTCGTCAGCTGTTGATTACGCTCGATGTAGGTGGCGTGCTGCGGCGCTTAGTAAAGCTCCTCGCAGCGGCTCTATCGCGTATCGCTCACGCACACGCAGCACACACATGCACGTCACGCAGCGCACGCACGGTAAGTGGGTGAATAGCGCCAGTCCGGCGGCGTTTACGCACAGAGCCGTCGTCGCCGGCAGTTGCAATCCGGTATCTCGGTCGCCTGGCAGAGGGGATCGGAATACCGGCTGCGTGTGGCGGTCGAACGCGTTGATATTTAGCTCGACCACGAGGACGAGGAGCGAAAAGTTAGTCTGTGCGCGGCGTTCAAAGTGAACGTCGTGCTCATGCGTATCCGTGCAAACAAAACGATTGAACTGATCGCTGCGTTTCATCACGGGCGACTAGCGCTGCCTCGGCATGCTAATTCCCATCAAACTAATTTCGGCTGTATCTCTCTCTCTCTCTCGTCTCCGGAGTCTCGTCATCTATCTCTCTCTCTTCTCTGCTCTCCTCGGTCTGTGCTGTGTTGTGTGTGTGCGTGTGTGTGTGTGTGTGTGTGTGTGTTGTGTGTGTGTGTGTGTGTGTGTGTGGTGTGTGTGTGTGGTGTGTGGTGTGTGTGTGTATGTGTGTATGTGTGTGTTGTGTGTGTGTGTGTGTGTGTGGTGTGGTGTGTGTGTGTGTGTGTGTTGTGTGTTGTGTGGTGTGTGTGTGGTGTGTGTGTAATCTCCCCTCTCTCTCGTCTCGTCTCTTATTCTCTCTCTCTGCTCAATCTTCTGTTTCTCTCTCTTCGTCCGTCTCGTCTCTCTCTCTCTCTCTCTCTGTATGGTGTGTGTGTCCTCTCGTACTCTGTGGCTCTCTCACTCTCTTCTCTCTTCTCTCTGTCTCTCCCGTCTCTCGCCCTCTCCCCCAGCTCTCTCCTCTCTCTCTCGCTCTCTGTTCTCTCTCCTTTCTCTCTCTCTCTCTCGTCTCTCTGCCTCTTCTTCTGTCCTCGTCTCTCTCGTCTCATGTGTCTGTCTCTGCTCTCTCGCTCTCTTCAAAACGCCCTCTCTCTCTATCTCTATCGTCTCGTCTCTCTCTCTTCTCTCTTCTCGTCTCTTCTCTCTCGTCTCTCGTGTGCTGTATGTGTGTGGTCTCTTCTCTCTCGTCTCTCCTCTCTCTCACTCTCCTCTGTGTCTT
>NW_014577093.1:183254-187492 GCF_000485595.1 Priapulus caudatus | reverse complement strand
GCTCTCTCTCTCTTTCTCTCTCTCTCTCTCTCTCTCTCTCTCTCTCTCTCTCTCTCTCTTTCCCTCTCTCGCTCTACCTCACCTAAGCACACACCTAGCGGCGGTATGTCGTAACGTCGACGCGCCGTCAGTCGTCGTGCGTTTACGAGCATTTACGGGCCTGTGCAAATACGATTACGGTCGCTGCTGCCGATATTGCTGCTGACGAGGCGGCGACGGCACGTACGCCACCTACGCGGCAATCACGGCTCATACGTCGCTACTCCGTGATTCATCACGCTCGTCAACTCTGACCTGAAGCACGAAAGCAGCGCTGACGCTGCCGCACTGTGAGATGCGAACATCATGTAGTAAGTATAGTATCGCATGGTAGCGGATGGTATCGCGCGCGATCATGCGCTATCGGATGGTAGCGCATGAAAAAAACGAAAAGAAAACGTGTGATAAAAAAAAAAATTAGGGAGAGAAATAAAGTAAATTTAAGAGTAAAATAAAGAACACACAAGAGAACGCAAAAAGTAAATTAAGGAATAAAATAAAGAACAAATTAGTGAAAGAAAAACATGAATTAAGGAGTAAAATGCAGAATAAATAAGTGAAGACTTAAAAGCCAACCGAGGAGTAAATTAAAAAGAAATACGCAATAATCCTATGATTCACTCGTTACGCTGCGTGAGTTAATCACTTTTCTATACGCATTACAGTATTGCATACATGCACTGTCTCCGAACCAGCGTAAGCTTCTCTGTTATGCTCCTCTGACACTCCCACGCAAGCACGAGCCCGAATGAATTCACGGTTGCATTACATGGTTAGCACTCAAATGTCGTCGACACTTTTGTTCAAGGGGAAAAACAAAAGACCCCCTAAGTGCAATTGTCTTTTTGGAAAATATCCCCGTTTTTAGGCTTTTCTTGTGTTGTGTTCCGGCATGCCAATATACCGTGAGCATTAAAGTATTTGTTCCGGTTTTTGCGAATTAATAAGATTAAAGTTGGTAACACTCCTAATGGAGTATCACCCATGATTCAGCTCCCTTTCATAGCTGCCTACAATGATATCGTACGCCTAGAGTCACGTGTACAGAGTGGCGGCATGGCAGCCACATTACTGAGCTTGGCCATCACAAGTCTTGCGTCTCATATGAGTTCTCGCTTCAAACTTGTTCTATATGTCAGTCTCTCCCAACATATAAGCTGTTGTGTTGCAACTTATGATAGGATCTATAACCGGTTACTAGAGTTACCAGTTAGCTGAAACAGGTGGTTGATGACCCCGCATCGGTTAAACGGGAGACGTGTACGTGTGACAACACGGGCGCGAACTGTGCGTGATCAGTTATAGCTATGGGTAAGCGTGATCTTTTTTCCATAACGGGAAAATTTCTTCGCCGATACCAATGCGATGCCGGAGAATTCTTCACGTGATTTTACATCGGTTTGTGATTAAAATCGAAGCTATATATAGGTTTTCATGCGTGTCCAGAGGATTCGGCTTGTGCAACGTTATGAGACCAAGTTTAGAAAAATTCAGCCACATTTGGCTCCAGTTTTTCCATTTTAATTACACAACCAGCTGCTTGCAGCATTCAGTAGTCTAATGAAGTTAGTTAGATGAAGGAAAATCGAATGCGACACGGTTCAGAGTCACGCGTCACAAACTCCCGCCGTTAAAAATAGACTGGTCCCAAGTCGCTGGAGCCTAACTATCGATCGCGTCTGAAACGAAACGGTTACAGTCACAAATCCGGGCGCGATAAGGGTGAGAGATGGAATTTCAATGTCAGATGCATTTTAAGAGCAAAAGCGATAAATGATTTCCTCTTCATTCGACGATCGAAGAAAACTATGGTAACAATCCGTATCTCGCCTGCCTGCTATTCCTACGTGGATTCAAAGGCAACAACTTCATCCGGTGAAACAACAAACACTACAGAAATTAAAGCAACACAGTAGCCGATGCCCTGTATTTTGTTGATTTTTCAAAACCTTGATGATTTTCCTCCATCGGGGAAAAAAATTCGACAAACTACAAACCGTAGCTAGACGATCCAACACAGTACTACGTGGTGATGGCGGTTTTGATGCGGCGCGTTGATAATGCAAGATGGCAAACAGAAGCATTTCGTTACGCAGAGACAATTGTTTGAGAAAGGAAACGTTTGCAGCCAGCGAGTAGCCCGCAGCCAGTGATCCGTAACTGCCAATCACCCCGCACGTTATCAGGCAATCAAGAGCGGCGCAGGCTGTGTTTGCTGTTGTATTCATCATAGTCTCCAACGTCATCGTCATCGTCTCTCGTCGTCATCTTCGTTATTGTCATTATCATCGTCGTCATCGTCTCTCGTCGTCATTGCCATCGTCGTCGTCATCGTCGCCATTGACATCGTCGTCGTCGGCATTAACATCGTAGTTGTCATCATTGCCATCGTCGTCGTCATTGTCGGCATTGACATCGTAGTCGTCGTCATTGCCATCGTCGTCGTCATCGTCGTCATTGCCATCATCGTCGGCATTGCCATCGTCGTCGTCATCGTCGCCATTGCCATCGTCGTCGTCGTCATTGCCATCGTCGTCGTCGTCATCGTCGTCATAGTCATCATCGTCGGCATTGACATCGCAGTCGTCGTCATTACCATCGTCGTCGTCATTGTCGGCATTGACATCGCAGTCGTCGTCATTACCATCGTCGTCGTCATTGGCATCGTCGTCGTCGTCATTGCCATCGTCGTCGTCATCGCTATTGTCGTCGTCATTGGCATCGTCGTCGTCGCCAGAGCTCGGAGAGAGGTTCGCGGCTGACTGTGCTCCGGCCGAACAGTGTTCCCGCGGGAGACGCGGCGGCAGCAGGCAGAGGTCGCCGCGGTCGGCCGTGAAGCCATCTGCACTCGCCTGCTGCGCAATGATCGACGGCCATATCCACGATGACGAGCTTTATTATATATAGTTTATCGACAGCGACGTCGACCAAGACGAATAAAGGCAATTCCCTCCGGGCGCGCTCCTACCTCTCCCTCTCTCCCTCCCCTTATTATTAACGACGAGGGGGCGTTACTGTGCGTCGATGTCTCTGCAACTCTGTGAATCTGTTGCACGAGAATAGGAGAGAGTGCACGCACAACCGCACGCACGCACGCATGCACGCTACGTACCGGCTCTAGCAGCCATGCCTGCAAACCGACCCATGGCAACCAGGGACCATATAATATATATAATATATATATATAAGGACCTATATATATATATTTATTTATCGGAATCCGTTGCTAAAGATGATTGTTGTATGTCCGGATAAATGATAAGTGGCATGCCTTGTATTCCGCGTCTGTGAAATATTAGCAATATCTTCAACCTCTTTCTCTTGACCGTTGACAGAAAATCGTACGACGAGTGAATGAAATCGATAGCAAATATCGCACCGCGGGTCGCGATGCGTCCTCTTAACCCTGGGAACGAGACGCTCGGTGTGATGTCTGTGACAATTGCGAGATGCTATCGATGATCGTGTAAGCGCTTCCGTGGCTGCCGCTCGATGTGAGACAGAACGAACAGATTCTTCAGTGACGAGTGCTCTCGAAAGCTGCTTATCCGATTTCATTTGTGGGCGTGTTGGGTCGGAAAATAGACATGTCATCGACTACGCACGCGGGGTCGCCCGGCCCCACACCCAGCCCACCCCACCACGCGCGCACGCACCACGCACGCAGCACCGCACGCAACGCAACACACACCTCGCACAACACCCAGCCACACAACACACACACACACACACACAGCAACGCACGCACAGCCACGCACACACACTCACACACACACACACACACACACACACAACACATACACACACACACACACCCCCACGACAACACACACACACTACACACACAAACACCACACAGCAACGCACGCAACGCACGCACGCACATACACACCACACACCAACAGACACGCACGCACGCACGGAGCGCACGCACGCGCAAACAGTCGCTTCACCACCCACACTCGTCGAATGGCGCCGAGTATTAAAGCATTAATTCCCGCCGACCCCTCGTTCGAGCGAAGTTCGCGTACTGTTTTTATGTCGAACGTGGCGAACCAAACCGCGATCCGACTTAGCCGCCAGCTTCACCACGAAGTAATTAATTACGTCAAAGGCCCTTCGCTAGTAATCCACTGTTCGCGATTATCAATTAGCAGCAATAATCCGAAACCCTAGACTTTGTGTATGGATTGCTGGCG
>NW_014577093.1:167224-183244 GCF_000485595.1 Priapulus caudatus | reverse complement strand
AAGACACAGAGGAGAGTGAGAGAGAGGAGAGACGAGAGAGAAGAGACCACACACATACAGCACACGAGAGACGAGAGAGAAGAGACGAGAAGAGAGAAGAGAGAGAGACGAGACGATAGAGATAGAGAGAGAGGGCGTTTTGAAGAGAGCGAGAGAGCAGAGACAGACACATGAGACGAGAGAGACGAGGACAGAAGAAGAGGCAGAGAGACGAGAGAGAGAGAGAGAAAGGAGAGAGAACAGAGAGCGAGAGAGAGAGGAGAGAGCTGGGGGAGAGGGCGAGAGACGGGAGAGACAGAGAGAAGAGAGAAGAGAGTGAGAGAGCCACAGAGTACGAGAGGACACACACACCATACAGAGAGAGAGAGAGAGAGAGACGAGACGGACGAAGAGAGAGAAACAGAAGATTGAGCAGAGAGAGAGAATAAGAGACGAGACGAGAGAGAGGGGAGATTACACACACACCACACACACACCACACAACACACAACACACACACACACACACACCACACCACACACACACACACACACACAACACACACATACACACATACACACACACACCACACACCACACACACACACCAACCCACACAACACACACACACACACACACACACACACACACACACACACACACGCACACACACAACACAGCACAGACCGAGGAGAGCAGAGAAGAGAGAGAGATAGATGACGAGACTCCGGAGACGAGAGAGAGAGAGAGATACAGCCGAAATTAGTTTGATGGGAATTAGCATGCCGAGGCAGCGCTAGTCGCCCGTGATGAAACGCAGCGATCAGTTCAATCGTTTTGTTTGCACGGATACGCATGAGCACGACGTTCACTTTGAACGCCGCGCACAGACTAACTTTTCGCTCCTCGTCCTCGTGGTCGAGCTAAATATCAACGCGTTCGACCGCCACACGCAGCCGGTATTCCGATCCCCTCTGCCAGGCGACCGAGATACCGGATTGCAACTGCCGGCGACGACGGCTCTGTGCGTAAACGCCGCCGGACTGGCGCTATTCACCCACTTACCGTGCGTGCGCTGCGTGACGTGCATGTGTGTGCTGCGTGTGCGTGAGCGATACGCGATAGAGCCGCTGCGAGGAGCTTTACTAAGCGCCGCAGCACGCCACCTACATCGAGCGTAATCAACAGCTGACGAGCGCATGAATGCATGCATAGCAGCCAGCAGCGACGAGGCAGCGCCGGCCGATCCAGATCTACACTCTGCGCATCACCTACGCTCACTCACCAACCTACACTCATCATCTACGCGCGCGGTGGAGCGTGTGATCGTCGTCTCACGTTAGCGCACGGTGGTATATAGCTACCGACCGATTATGATGAGAGTTGTTCGGGGTGATGCGTGACGTCTGCATTCGCTTGACTGACTAAGCCGGCGAAGTGCAGCGGCCTGTGGAAGCAAGCGGATCAGAAGTCAGTGTGGGGCCAAGCAGAGAGCAACCTACTATCGCGCAGAAAACACACATAGAGAGAGAGAGAACGACGAGCAGCGATCGAGGCCGCTACGGAGAGAAGAGAGAGAGAGACCGGAGACGAGAGAGAGAGGAGAGGAGAGAGAGAGAGAAGAGGAGAAGAATGGAGAGAGAGCAAGTGTATAGTAAACGAGAGCCGATAAAGGGAGTAAGAGATAGAACGAGAGCGAACGAGAGCAAGAGACGAGACCAGCAGAACGAGAGAAGACGAGAGGAGAGGAAGGACGAGAGAGGACGAGCAGAGATAGAGTTACTCAACGACGACACCAAGCGAGACAACCAGGCGCGCCCGAGCAGTGAAACAGGTTGTCGAGCGCGAAAGAGCGCGGCGCTGGTACATCCGGGACATCATGAAGGTCAGAAGGAGTCACGTGAGGCTGCTCCTAGTGCTCTTCTTCCTCGCTTACCTCGTCCATCGGCGCCTGGCTCGTTCCAGGTGTTAGCAGACGAACCGGGAGACGTCACGGCCATGCTGCATCTGCCGCGACATACGTTCGCCGGTTTCCTTGCCAGCCACTCGAGTCTAAACAGCGCTACACCTCGGCCACGGACTTCTCTATCGGCCCGTATAGAGCGCTGCGGTTAGGTGACCGCGCGGAGGCGCCACCTAAGATTGTCAATTTGGAAATTCCAGTGAACTTGTCAATCGATCATAACAAGTTTCTAATGGCGTGTGCACTGTTAAGTAAAGTATAAAATTTTCTGCGCGGTGGATGTGTGTGGTGTGATGTTGTGTGGCGTGTGTGTGTGTGTGTGTGTGGTGTGACTGTGTGTGGGTGTGCATGGCGCTGTGTTGTGTTGTGTGCTGGCGTGTGTGTGTGGTGTGTGTGCTGTGTGGTCATTGCGTGTGTGTGTGTGTGTGTGTGTGTCGTGTGTGCTGTGCGGTTGTGTGTGTGAATGTGTGTCGTGTGTGATGGTAATGTGTTGTCATGAACTGTGTTGTGTGTTCTGTGCTGTGTGCATTTGCGGTGTGTGTGTGTGCCTGTGTGTGTGGTGTGTGGGTTGGTGTTTGTGTCTTGTGTGTGTTTGCTTGTGTGTGTGTGTGTGTGTTGCTGGTGTGGTGTGTGTGTGGTGCATGTGTATGGGCGTGTGTAGGGTGTGTTTGTGTGATGTGTGTGAATGTGTGATGGTGTGTGTTTGTTTCTGTGTGCCTGTGTGTGTGTGTGTGTGTGACCTGTGTGTGCTGTGTTTTGTTTCTGGGATGTGCGCATAACCGCTAGAGCCACCGCCCTCCGCTATGTATGTGGTGCAAGAGTAGATGATATATTGTTATTATCTACTCTTGATGTGGTGGGAATGTGCAGCTTTTCCCGACAAGCGATCGGTAAACCAAGCGAGCAGAGGAGACACAAACTCACACGATGTATGCACCAACTGTAGGCTCCCACGTTTCTGTCATGACCGAACTACGTTTACCGAGCAACCATATATCTGCACACCCGCGCGCGCACACCAACACGCACACACACAAACCCATACGCGCGCGCTTTTATAAACAGCTAAATACGTTGAATTCCCGGAATAGCCTGCTCGCTGATGAATCGAACGTGCACAATGACCGTTGTTCTTTAGACTGCGACCAAGTCGTTTGTGGAACGTTCCTGTTGCAGAAAAGATGCGTGGTAAATATTACGGAATTACGAGATGGAATGTGTAGGTTGCGCTTCCAACGACAGAAGCATGTTGTGCGCTTATGAGGCGTTGTTTTATCTGACGTTTTAGTAGCAAGCTAAACCATGGCAAAGCACACGCAAACACGGACAATGCGTACAAACAGACATCACACACGCACAAACACATACACGTACACACACGCACTCAGCCCGCACGCGCGCACGAACTGCTAACGCGTTGTAGATTGTCACTGACCATCAGACCGGTAAGCCGATCGAACTAACTAACCAAGCAACTAATGAACTACAGCCCACGCGGATCCGTTAGTCGCGCTGCTGCTGCTGCTGCTGCTGCTGCCTCCCCCGCTAGCTGCTGCTGCTGCTGCTGCTGCGGTGTGTTGTGGTGGTGCGTCGGCTGCTGGCTGCTGCTACGGTTTGATTGCTGATGCTGCTGCTACTAGCAGTTTGGTGCTGCTCGCTACTGTGCCCGCTCTGATGTGCTACTATATCTGCTTGCCACCGCCGCTGCTGCGTTGCGTGCTGATGCGCTAAGGGTGGTGGTGCTGACTGCTGTTGCTGTAGCGGCGCTGACTGCTGCTGCTGCTGCTGTCGCGACCTCCCCGCTAGCTCTCTACTCGGCTTGGCTCCGGCTTCGCTGTGTTGTAATAGATATTGCTTACGGTCGCATCAATCATCGGAAGAGCGAGCGAACGCGCGCCGGGGGCTCAGTATGAAATGCAAATCTCGGCAGCATTCTCGTCTGTCGTTGTAGTCGATAGCTTATATAGGAGAAACACTAGAGTCTCCTCGTGTATTATTTCTATGGTAGTAATATACTACAGCGGACCTTCGTGCGGCGATGTCTGGTCGCTCATGCGTGAATAGAGATAGCTAGTAAGGAGCATTTCAGTGGCATCGTAATGAAAATATACGCACTGCAATCACCGCGAGAACATGGCTCCCACTCGCTCGCCTCTCTCTTCTCTGTGTCTCTCTCTCTCTCTGGTTCCTTCTGCTATCGCTCTACTCACCCTAAGCACACGACCTAAGCGGCGGTATGTCGTGAACGTCGACGCGCGTCAGTCTCGTGGTTTACGAGCATTATACGGGCTGTGTAATACGATTACGAGTCGCTGCTGGCCGATTATTGCTGCTGACGAGCGGCGACGGACGTACGCCAGCGGGCGGGCGGGCGCCGCACCCCCGGGCGCCGCCCGGCGCGCGGGTCCCGGCCCCCGGCTTTGTTACAGCGGCAATCACGGCTCATAGCGTCGCTTACTCTGATTCATCGACGGATCGTAATACTGACTGAAGCAAGAGAGCAGCGCTGCCTGCCGCACTGTGAAGATGCGAACATCATGTAGGGTAAGTAATAGGTATCGGCATGGTAGCGATATATCGCGCGCGATCATAGCAGCTAATCGGAGGTAGCGCATGAAAAAAAACGAAAATAGACGCAAGTGTGATAAAAAAAAGAAAATATTGGGAGAGAAAAAAAGTAAATTTTAAGAGAAATAAAAACAAGACAAGAGAACGCAAAAAGTAATTAAGTGAATAAAATAAAGAACACAATTAGGAAAAAGAAAAAACCCATTGAAAAATTAAAGGAGTAAAATGCAGAATATAATAAGGTGAAGACTTAAAGGCAAACCGAGGAGTAAAATTAAAAAGAAATACGCAAGTGATCTATGATTCACTCGTTCCGCTGCGTGAGTTAATTCACTTTTTCTATACGCATTAGCAGTATTGCAGTTACATGCAGTGCTCTCCGAACCAGCGAAGCTGTCCTGTTTATGCTCCCCTGACACTCCGCAAGCACGAGCCCGAATGAATTCACGGTTGCATGGTTGGCACTTCGCACTCCGTGAAAATGTCGTCGACACTTTTGTTCAAGGGAAAAACAAAAGACGCTCTAAGTGGGCATTGTCTTTTTGTCAAAATATCCCAGTTTTTAGGCTTTCTTGTGTTGTGGTTCCGGATGCAATATAACCGTGAGCATTAAAGATTTGGTTCCGGTGTTTTTGCGTTTAAATATTTCAAACGATCGCACGCACGCACGCACGCACGCCGCACGCGCGCGCACAACACACACACACACACACACACACACACACACACACACATATATATATATATATACTCGAACATACTATTTTATCGCGTAATAAGCAAAACCTACCCCTAAAGCAAGAAACACTGTTTCGTTTTCTCTGAATTTTTCGCCAGTTACGCATTTTTGTGGGAAAGGAATGCGTGAATAACGTACGTCAGAGTCAGTGAAGCCCCCCTCCCCGCCGTGGGGCTTCCACGCGAGTATATTTACAGCTTCCCGTCAGCTAGAGACTCTCGCTGTTCATCTTATTTTTGGCTCAGACGTCTGAAGCGTTCTGTAGAGGAGCCTGTGGTGAAAAAAATCCCCACCTGCTCTACATACATACATTTATATATATATATATATGTGTGTGTGAGTATATATATTCTTATATTTATATATCGTGGCATTGACTGATGTTTAATTTAGTGGCGGAAATGTGTTTTATACGCCGTGCGCGGCCCTGCTGATATATGCATATAAAAGCTTCGCATCCGCTCGCTCGTACAGCAGCGAGGCTGCATGATGTAACAGCAAACTGGGTTTCAATTCTGCCATTACACGCAAGCGAGCTAAAAGTCACTCTGTTCAGTTATAACAGGAAAGTAGCTGGGCATGGCAATGGAGGGGATGGGAGGGATGGGAGAAGTAGAATAGCGGAGATAGAGAGATTGGGGGGGAGACCAGGGAGTTGAGCTGAAAGGGGCCGTCGAGGGTTGGAACAGGGAGAGAAGCGGGGATGGGAACAAGGTGGGAGACAGCGAAAGGCGTTGGGAGCTAAACGAAACACATAGGGAAGCAGTGATGGAAAATAGGAAGGGAGCAAAGATTAAAACTGGCATGGGAGTAGGGAGGTGAGCAGGGAGGAGAGGGGGAGATAGGAGAGAGCGTCACCGTGAAGGAGTTGCGGCATGATATTATTCGATTGGCTATCCTTCGATTTAGTTATGATTCTTAAATCGAATTCAAAACTCGTTGTTTCTCCTCGCTATGCTCCTACAACAGCGACTAAAGCCAACCCCTCACTTGTCTGAACAGAAATTCCTGCCCTCTCTTCCGTTGAAAACAACGCCCTCTAGGGAGTTAAAATCTCACCAGTTTTTGACAGCGACTCTTCCCATATCAGCAGAAATCGAATTTCGTCAATCGGTAACGTAATGTTGGCAATGTTGGCATTCAAACAAATAAAAATAAATAAAATTTATCAATTAAGTTAATGGTGGTCAGACCTGGGCGTGGCGGAACGTTGATGTAACCATAGCAATCAGAAGGCATGCCCGGAAGCGCACCACCCCGAAAACAGTCCAATAACCTTTGACCTCGTTTGATTCGATTCCCACCACTCAGATCCCGGCACCTAGGCCGATCTAGGCCAGAATTGATCCCGGCAGCCTACTATAAGCACAGGTACTACGGTGGGAAATCAGCCAATCAGCGCTCAAGAATGAGATCGTTTTTCAGTGTATGCATGCGCTTGAATTTGTTATTTCTCATTAGAAATGCTTAGAACTCTTTGCATGTGTTAATTTCAAAAACTAGAATCTCTACTGAATCCGACAGTGTAAGCGGCTCGTCCGGGGTGCGTTGCTGGGGCGGCCGGAAAATTTTCGAAGGAAGCCTACTTTTTCGCGTAAAATGACATTGCAAAGTGGCCATTTCGAGTGCGTGCCGGCAAAAGCTTGTTTACAAAAAAAATTATGGAAGAATTTTTGAATTAACAACATACATGGTGTCAGTTGCGACGTGGATTCAGAGGATGGCATTGCGATTTCTCAAAAAAACTTCTGCTGATTTATGGGAATTTTTTCGTAAGTATGGCCGCGAATGGGAAATAATTTCCCAATGTTGTACCCTAACAGTCAGTGATTCTCAGCGCGCTCCCCGTGTTTTACGCCGCCGACACTCAGTAGGTGGCGTAACGTGTCAGCCTCGTGAGTTGCAACGAGTGCCCGCTGATATCTTACAACAACCCGCATATATAGTCGAGTACACGACGGGCGCGGGCACCTTCTAAGTGTGAAGGTATGAGCATGGCTGAGCGTTTAGCTAATAGGGGAGCAGTGAGAGTTGAGAGGGGAGCTGTCTGCCCGCAGCAATCCATACACAAGTCTAGGGATTATTGCCTGCTAATTGATAATCGCGAACAGGGGACTTATAGCGAAGGCGTCCTTTGACGGTAATAATTACCTCGTGGTGAAGCTGGCGGCTAAGTCGATCGCGCGTGTTGGTTCGCACGTCGGACATAAACAGCTACGCGAAACTTCGGCCTCCGAACGAGGGTGGCGGGGAATTAATTGCTTTAATACTCGGCGCACATTCGACGAGTGTGTGGGTGAAGCGACTGTTTGCGCGTGCGTGCGTGCGTGCGTGCGTGCTGTGTGTGTGTGTGTGTGTGTGTGTGTGCGTGCGTGCATGCTGTGTGTGTGTGTGTGTGGCTGGGTGTGTGCGAGCGTTGTGTGCGTGCGTGCGTGCGGGCGTGCGCGCGCGTGTGTGTGGGGCTGGGTGTGTGTGCGTAGTCGATGACATGTCTATTTCCCAGACCCACACGCACACAATGAAATCGGACTAAGCAGCTTTCGAGAGCACTCGTCACTGGAAGAATCTGTCGTCTGTCTCACATCGAGCGAGCCACGAAGCCGCTTACACCGATCATCGATAGCATCTCGCAATTGTCCACAGACATCCACACCGAGCGTCCGTTCCCCAGGGTATAAGAGGACGCATCGCAGACCCGCGGTGCGCAAATTTGCTCGGATTCATCATCGTCCTACGATTTTCTGTCAACGGTCAAGGAGAAAGAGTTGAGACTATTGCTAATATTACCAGGAGCGAATAACAGGCATGCCACCTATCATTTATCCCGGACATTACAAACAATCATCCCTTTAGCAACGGATTCCGAATAAATAAATAAATATATATATATATATATATATATATATATGTATATATATATAATATATATAATATTCCTCGCCACAAACATCAATAGTGAGGTTTATATGTGCGTAACTAGGCCCTAGGGCGTGCACGAGTTTCCGTTGCCGTAACCTCCTATGTCGCTTTGCCGGTGTTTTTTGGAGATTTTATATAATTCCACGGTTAATTTATAGTTGTCGGAGGCATACGCCTCACAACGCAGGGAAACGTTTAATGAGCGTATACTATCGTCACGTTCTCGGGGCGTTGTCTGGCCAGTGTCATGGCATTGTCAGGGCGATGTCAGTGCGTTATCAGAGCGTTGTCAGGGCGTTGTCATGGCGTTGTCATGGCATTGTCAGGGCGTTGTCATGGCATTGTCAGGGCGTTGTCAGGGCGTTGTCAGGGCGTTGTCAGGGCGATGACAGGGCGTTGACAGGGCGTTGATTACAGTTGTGATACTAGACTCGTCGTGATTTTCGGCTCGACACCGTCTGTCAGAAAAATATCGTTACGACAGCGATAAATCTCATAGGAGATTTCTTCGTAACTATACTACGTGCCCTCGCCTGACGCGTTTCCCACTCGTAACCATCACAGCCAATTGAACGGGATTACACGCTAGCATAATGGCAAAATTACATCGTGGGCTCTACTCCCGATGGCGTACGAACACAGACGTTCACAAAAGTAGCAATTGTTCTCTTGTTTTTACGATAGCGCGACATGATAATCGTTACACTTTTTCCACTCGCTATAAAAGCACATGAAAGTAAGTGATGCGAGTGAGTGCGCCGAAACTCGAAAATCCTCGAGTGATTTTTCCCGAAATACATTACTCACGACTGAAACGAAATCGTCTCTCTCATCCAATAAGCGACCTAATGTTGAATGCTCCGGTCATCATATATTAGTGACAATGACGGGATACGTGTCTGACAACGCTATATTCTAACACCGCATTACCTACTCGTCGTACGTTTTATCGCAAACGTAATTTCACTCGTAAATCTACAAATCGCTCAGACAACGTCGGCCTGGTTTAACGCCTCCGGCTCCACCCACCATCATTACTCTACGCACACATGAGTCAATCAGAGCTATTTATTTATTATTTCTCGCAGCTGTACCCGCACTGCCATTTCACGCCGACCTTTTCGAAGCAACCGCCGATCTCTCATCGAGTTATCTGTACGGGCGCAGACGATCAAGCCTGCCAATATTCCCCTAACGGTTCCTAACTGCTTTCTCTGTCGGCAGGGCCATGGCTAGCTCCAAGAAACTATACCGTACATCAAAAGACCGGTTGCGTATATTGACGTTAGTCTTGCAGACTGATCGTGAAAGACCGGTGTTGGTTTGAAAGCGGTGAGTTGACTGAAGCTATGACGTCATGTGACGAATTGATCTCGGTATGAACGTTACGAGTCGTCTGCCAAAATCGAATTTCATAGCCTGGTGACGACGTTTCATGCGGTCAGTGAAATAAGCATGCAACCTCATACAGTCATAATTTCGGACAATTTAATTTCTATATTATAAAACCGATAGTAAAATCCATCAAAATTAGGCCGTCCTGCTTACGGGTTAGCTAGTTCTGGACTGGGGCACGAACTATATTTCCGACACTAGTTGCATGGCCACACTAAGGGACCGTGAGATTTCTTAATTTCGAATAAAATCATTTCATTATTAAAGTCTATAACGTATACATAAGGTGATGCTCGCTTGCTGGCCGAGATGAGTTCGTATCATGCGACGATGTACTTACTACTAACGCAGTGAACAGCCTAGCCTAGAACGTTTGTGTGTGTGACAGAGATATTCGTTCTGTTAGAGTAGATATAGCCGCTCTCTATCTCTCTCATCCTTCCCTCTCTTTATCACACACACACACGCACGAACGCACGCACACGCGCGCACACACACACACACATACACACGCACACGTACACACACTGTCCTTCTCTCCCTAGCTCCCCGCTCTCTCTCTCCCTCTCTCTCTCTCTCTCTCTCTCTCTCTCCCTCTCTCTCTCTCTCTCTCTCTCTCTCTCTCTCTCTCTCTCTCCCCCCTCTATTGCTCGTTGACATTTGTTTAATTACCCATGCAGTGTCCAACGTATTTGTGCCGACGTTCGTATACGAGATGGATAACCGCCGACGCCATTCAGCGACAGCTTTACATTTCGCGCTTCGTTTTATGTTCAGAGGCTCCACGGCAGGGTAGCATTGAGTGAAGAAACCCCCTTGAGATTGACTTAAACGAGCCGGTTAATGGCGTGATAAAGCAGGCGCGACGAACGATCGTGTGTATCCATGCAAACTCTTATATTACTTTGCCTAATGAGAAACTGAAACGAAAATACAAAGCGAACCAGCGTTCGATGTATAATATGGGGATCGTAGGAGACCCCGATTGAAACGACAGAGCGACTGTAAAGAGCTTCATGCTTACAAGGTCGCCCGCTAACAATTACGCAATGCCGGCGGATGTGATTTAAACGTATGATTCGTGTACAGTGTACACAGATGATAGTTTTACCAGCTTCCTGATGCATAAGCATCATCGCCATCATCAACACCATCAACACCATCATTAGCAGCAGCAACATTAGCAGCACCAACATTATCATCAACATTAGCAGCAGCAGCAGCAGCGCCACCATCATCATCATCATCAGCAGCAGCAGCAACATTAACATCAGCAGCAGCATCAGCAGCACCAACATTATCATCAACATTAGTAGCATCAGCAGCAGCAGCAGCAGCAGTAGCATCAGCGCCATCATCATCATTATCATCAGCAGCAGCAGCAGCGCCATCATCAGCAGCAGCAGCAGCAACAGCGCCATCATCATCAGCAGCAGCAGTAGCAGCAGCGACACCAATCATCAGCAGCAGCAGTAGCAGCAGCAGCAGCAGTAGTAGTAGTAGCAGCAGCAACAGCGACAGACACACTCACGCACGCACGCACACACGCACACATGCACACACACTCATGAAATCAATCTTATAATATTCTGAATTAAATATCGCGAAATAACTCACTACTCTAACATTTTTAATTCGATTTTAGGTTCTAATCTACTTTCGTTAGGTTCCAACTGCCTAACACCGCCCGGTCATAGATACCCCTAATTATACGTTATATTGCCGTGTATTTAATGCAATATATATATATATATATATATATATATATATATATATAGATAGATAGATAGATAGATAGATAGACAAATAGGATAGATAGATGGTTGATGAAATTTCATATTTCCTTTGCCCCATAGCGGAAAGCATCACGAGTAATAGTTGTCGGCAGTTGTTATATATAGCGCCCTCTACCATCCACGCGTATATAGATACTGCCACCTTTTGTTGCGCCATCTGTCGAGTAAATGACGCGTATAAACTGATGACTCTAGGAGCCTCATGTGTTCCTTTGCCGGGTGCGCGCGCCTCATCGGTTGATCCTTATTTCGATATTGGCGTCTGCAGCTGCCGCGTCCGTGCGCGTGTTAATTGACGGCCCGGTTTCACGTTGCGGTGTTTCTTACGCCACGTCGATAAATCGTTAGCGGCGTGTTTATCCGCGGAGTTCGCTAGATTAGGTAAGACTCGTCGTGATTTTCGGCTCGACACCGTCTGTCAGAAAAATATCGTTACGACAGCGATAAATCTCATAGGAGATTTCTTCGTAACTATACTACGTGCCCTCGCCTGACGCGTTTCCCACTCGTAACCATCACAGCCAATTGAACGGGATTACACGCTAGCATAATGGCAAAATTACATAGTGGGCTCTACTCCCGATGGCGTACGAACATAGACGTTCACAAAAGTAGCAATTGTTCTCTTGTTTTTACGATAGCGCGACATGATAATCGTTACACTTTTTCCACTCGCTATATATAAAAGCACATGAAAGTAAGTGATGCGAGTGAGCGCGCCGAAACTCGAAAATCCTCGAGTGATTTTTCCCGAAATACATTACTCACGACTGAAACGAAATCGTCTCTCTCATCCCATAAGCGACCTAATGTTGAATGCTCCGGTCATCATATATTAGTGACAATGACGGGATACGTGTCTGACAGCGCTATATTCTAACACCGCATTACCTACTCGTCGTACGTTTTATCGCAAACGTAATTTCACTAGAAAATCTACAATCGCTCCGACAACGTCGGCCTGGTTTAACGCCCCCGGCTCCACCCACCATCATTACTCTACGCACACATGAGTCAATCAGAGCTATTTATTTATTATTTCTCGCAGCTGTACCCGCACTGCCATTTCACGCCGACCTTTTCGAAGCAACCGCCGATCTCTCATCGAGTTATCTGTACGTGCGCAGACGATCAAGCCTGTCAATATTCCCCTAATAACGGTTCCTAACTGCATTCTCTGTCGGCAGAGCCATGGCTAGCTCCAAGAAACTATACCGTACATCAAAAGACCCGTTGCGTATATTGACGTTAGTCTTGCAGACTGATCGTGAAAGACCGGTGTTAGTTTGAAAGCGGTGAGTTGACTGAAGCTATGACGTCATGTGACGAATTGATCTCGGTATGAACGTTACGAGTCGTCTGTCAAAATCGAATTTCATAGCCTGGTGACGACGTTTCATGCGGTCAGTGAAATAAGCATGCAACCTCATACAGTCATAATTTCGGACAATTTAATTTCTATATTATAGAACCGATAGTAAAATCCATCAAAATTAGGCCGTCCTGCTTACGGGTTAGCAAGTTCTGGACTGGGGCACGAACTATATTTCCGACACTTAGTTGCATGGCGACACTAGGGGACCGTGAGAGTTCTCAATTTCGAATAAAATCATTTCATTATTAAAGTCTATAACGTATTCATAAGGTGATGCTCGCTTGCTGGCCGAGATGAGTTCGTATCATGCGACGATGTACTTACTACTAACGCAGTGAACAGCCTAGCCTAGAACGTTTGTGTGTGTGACAGAGATATTCGTTCTGTTAGAGTAGATATAGCCGCTCTCTATCTCTCTCATCCTTCCCCCTCTTTATCACACACACACACGCACGAACGCACGCACACGCACACACACACACACACACATACACACGCACACGTACACACACTGTCCTTCTCTCCCTAGCTCCCCGCTCTCTCTCTCCCTCTCTCTCTCTCTCTCTCTCTCTCTCTCTCTCTCTCTCTCTCTCTCTCTCTCTCTCTCTCTCTCTCTCTCCCCTCTATTGCTCGTTGACATTTGTTTAATTACCCATGCAGTGCCCAACTATTTGTGCCGACGTCCGTATACGAGATGGATAACCGCCGACGCCATTCAGCGACAGCTTTACATTTCGCGCTTCGTTTTATGTTCAGAGGCTCCACGGCAGGGTAGCATTGAGTGAAGAAACCCCCTTGAGATTGACTTAAACGAGCCGGTTAATGGCGTGATAAAGCAGGCGCGACGAACGATCGTGTGTATCCATGCAAACTCTTATATTACTTTGCCTAATGAGAAACTGAAACGAAAATACAAAGCGAACCAGCGTTCGATGTATAATATGGGGATCGTAGGAGACCCCGATTGAAACGGCAGAGCGACTGTAGAGAGCTTCATGCTTACAAGGTCGCCCGCTAACAATTACGCAATGCCGGCGGATGTGATTTAAACGTATGATTCGTGTACAGTGTACACAGATGATAGTTTTACCAGCTTCCTGATGCATAAGCATCATCGCCATCATCAACACCATCAACACCATCATTAGCAGCAGCAACATTAGCAGCACCAACATTATCATCAACATTAGCAGCAGCAGCAGCAGCAACACACACACACAACGCGCACACAATTTATTACTTTATTACATGCACACGCATTAGGAAAATTGTTATGATCATTGACAAGCACTGGAATTTCAAATTGACAAATCGTAGGTGGCGCCTCCCCGCGGTCACCTACCGCAGCGCCTCTAACGGCCGGTAGAGAGTCGGGCGAGGTGTACCTGTTAGACACGAGTGGCTGGCGAGGAAACCCGAACGTATGTCCCGCAGATGCAGCATGGCCGACGTCTCCCCCGGTCTCTCTAACACCTGGAACACCCAGGCGCCGATGACGAGGTAAGCGAGGAAGAAGAGCACTAGGAAGGCTAGCCTCACGTGACTCCTTCTGACCTTCATGATGTCCCGGATGTACACAGCGCGCGCCTTCCGCTCCGAAAACCTGTTTCACTCTCGCGCGCCTGGAGTTTTGTCTCGCTGGTCGGTCGTTGAGTAACCTCTATCTCTCTCTCTCTCTCTCTCTCTCTCTCTCTCTCTCTCTCTCTCTCTCTCTCTCTCTCTCTTGCTCTCTTTCGCTCTCTCTATTTCTTACTCACTTGATCGATCTCTTACATACACTTGCTTTCTCTCGCATTCTCTCTCTCTCTCTCTCTCTCTCTCTCTCTCTCTCTCTCCGTAGTGGCCTCGATCGCTCTCTCTCTATGTGTTTCTCTCGCTATATAGCTCTCTCTGCCCCGCACTACTTCCGATCCCGCTGCTTCACAGGCCGCTGGCACTTCCCGGCTAGTCAGTCAACCGAATGCAGACGTCACCATCACCGACAAAGCTCCTCAGTCATAACGTCGGCTAGCTATAACCACCGATGCGCTACGGACGACGATCACACGCTCCCACCGCGCGCGGTAGAGTGAGTGAGTTGGTGAGTGAGCGAGTGGAGCGCAGAGTGTAGATCTGGATCGCGCGCTGCCTCTCGGCTGCTGGCTGCATGCATGCATGCGGCTCGTCAGCTGTATACGCCTCGTCACTAGGATGTAGGTGGGCGTGCTGCACGCTAGTAGATTCCTTCGCAGCGCTCTAGCTCGCTCACGCACACACGCACACACACATGCACGCACGCACGCACGGTAAGGGGTGAAGCGTCACGTCGGCGGGTTACGACAGACGCGTCGGCCGCAGTCACATCCGGGTATCTCGTCGCGGCAGAGGGGATCCGAATACCTGCGCGAGTGCGTCGACGCGTTGATATTAAGCCGACGACGAGGACGAGGAGGAAAAATTATCGTGCGCGCGTCAATGAACGCGTGCTCATGCGTCCGTGAAAACACAAACGATGAACTGATCGCTGCGTTCACACGGGCGACTGGCGCTGCCTCGCATGCTAATTCCCCAATCGAACTCTCTCTCTCTCTCTCTCTCGTCTCCGGAGTCTCGTCATCTATCTCTCTCTCTTCTCTGCTCTCCTCGGTCTGTGCTGTGTTGTGTGTGTGCGTGTGTGTGTGTGTGTGTGTGTGTGTTGTGTGTGTGTGTGTGTGTGTGTGTGGTGTGTGTGTGTGGTGTGTGGTGTGTGTGTGTATGTGTGTATGTGTGTGTTGTGTGTGTGTGTGTGTGTGTGGTGTGGTGTGTGTGTGTGTGTGTGTTGTGTGTTGTGTGGTGTGTGTGTGGTGTGTGTGTAATCTCCCCTCTCTCTCGTCTCGTCTCTTATTCTCTCTCTCTGCTCAATCTTCTGTTTCTCTCTCTTCGTCCGTCTCGTCTCTCTCTCTCTCTCTCTCTGTATGGTGTGTGTGTCCTCTCGTACTCTGTGGCTCTCTCACTCTCTTCTCTCTTCTCTCTGTCTCTCCCGTCTCTCGCCCTCTCCCCCAGCTCTCTCCTCTCTCTCTCGCTCTCTGTTCTCTCTCCTTTCTCTCTCTCTCTCTCGTCTCTCTGCCTCTTCTTCTGTCCTCGTCTCTCTCGTCTCATGTGTCTGTCTCTGCTCTCTCGCTCTCTTCAAAACGCCCTCTCTCTCTATCTCTATCGTCTCGTCTCTCTCTCTTCTCTCTTCTCGTCTCTTCTCTCTCGTCTCTCGTGTGCTGTATGTGTGTGGTCTCTTCTCTCTCGTCTCTCCTCTCTCTCACTCTCCTCTGTGTCTT
>NW_014577093.1:154519-164752 GCF_000485595.1 Priapulus caudatus | reverse complement strand
GTGGTGGTGGTGCTGCTGCTGTTGCTGCGGCTGCTGCTGCTGCTGCTGCTGCTGCTGCCGACCTCCCCGCTAGCTCCCTCTACTCCGCTTGGCTCCGCTTGTCCTGTGTGTAAATAGCTATCTGCTTACCGCATCAATCATCGGAAGAGCGAGCGAACGCGCGCGGGGGCGTCACTTGAATCAAATCTCGCAGCATCTCGTCTGTCCGTTGTAGTCATAGAAATATATAGAGAAACCTACCTAGTGTATTATTTCTATGGTAGTATTTATACTACAGCGCCTTCGTGCGGCCGATGTCTGGTCGCTCACTCGTGAATAGAGCTAGCTAGTATAGGAAGGAGCATCACGTGCATCGTATGAAATATACGCACTGCAATCACTGCGAGACATGCTCCCGCTCGCTCGCTCTCTTTTCGGCTCTCTTGTCTCTCTCTCTCTCTCTCTCTCATCTCTCTCTCTCGTCTCTTTATCGCGCTCTCTCTCTCGCTCTCTCTTCGCTTTCTCTCTCTCTAACTCTCTCCTCTCTTCTCTCTCTCTCTCTCTCGCTCTCTCTCTCTCTCTCTCTCTCTCTCTCTCTCTCTGTCTGTCTGATCTCTCTCTCTCTCTCTCGTTTCCCTGCTGCTCGCCTCCTCCGACCTAAGCACACACCTAGCAGGCGGGTCATGTTAACGTCGGACAGCGCCGCGTCAGTCGTCGTGGTTTACGAGCAATTTACGCGTGCCTGTGGCGCAAATACGATTACGCTCGCTGCGCCGATATTGCTGCTGAACGAGGCGGCGACGCCGTAGCGCCACCTACGCGGCAAGTCACCGGCCTCTATACGTGCGTACTCCGTGCATCATCCACGCTCGTCAACTTCTGACGCTGTAAGCCGCCAGAGCAGCGCTGACGCTGGCCGCATGTGGATGCGAACATCATGTAGTAAGTATCGGTTATGATGGTAGCGCCATGACAAAACTGACAAGAAAAGCGATGAGTGTGATAAAAAAAAAAAAATTGGGAGAGAAATAGAAGTAAATTAAGAGTAAAATAAAAGAAGCACACCAGAGAACGCAACAAGTAAATTAAGGAATAAAATAAAAGAACAAATTAGTGAAAGAAAAAACGATGATTAAATAGTAAAACTGCCAAAATAAATAGGTGAAGACTTAACAGCCAACGCCGAGGAGTAAAATTAAAAAGAAATACGCAATAAATCCCTATGATTCATCGTTACGCCTGCGTGAGTACTCAGCTTTCTATACGCGACTTACAGCACGCATTCACGCATTACGCATTACATACGCCATTAGCATTACGCATTACATACGCATTACGCATTACATACGCATTACGCATTGCACTACTGCCACTGTTCTCCGAACGCAGCGTAAAGGCTCTCTCTGTTCATGCTCCCCGCTGACACTCCGCACGCGAAGCACGAAGCCACGAATGAATCACGGTTGCATGGTTAGCCACTTCGCATCCGTGAAAATGTCGTCGGACAGCTTTTGTTCAAGGGAAAAACAAAGACGGCTCTAATGCAATTGTCTTTTTGGCAAAATATCCCCCTTTTAGGCTTTTCTTGGGTGTTCGGCATGCCAATATACGCGTGAGCATTAAAGTATTTGTTCCGGTTTTTTGCGCTAAAATTTCAAAACGACACGCACGACGCACGCACCGGCACGCACGACGCACGCACGCAGCGCAACGCACAAACAAGCACGCACACACAGCACACAACACACCATCACACACACACATAAATATTATATATAATATATATATATGTAACTCGAACTATACTATTTTATCGCGTAATAAGCAAAACCTACCCCTAAAGCAAGAAACACTGTTTCGTTTTCTCTGAATTTTTCGCCAGTTACGCATTTTTGTGGGCCAAGCAATGCGTGAATAAGTACGTCAGAGTCAGTGAAGCCCCTCCCCGCCGGGTGGGAAGCCCCCTCGCCCGCCAGTGGGAAGCCCCCCTCCCCGCCGTGGGGCTTCCAAGCGAGTATATTTACAGGTTCCCGTCAGCTAGAGACTGCTCGCTGTTCATCTTATTTTTGGCTCAGACGTCTGAAGCGTCTGTAGAGGAGCCTGTGGTGAAAAAAATCCCACCCTGCTCTACCATACCATACATTTAATCTATATATATTATATATATTATATATATTATATATATATATATATATATATATAACTATATATATACATGTATATATTATATATACATGTATATATAATATTCCTCACCACAACGTCAATAGTGAGGTTTATATGTGTGTATTAGGCCTAGGGCGTGCCACGAGTTTCGTTGCCGTAACCTCCTATGTCGCTTTGCCGGTGTTTTTTGGAGATTTAATATAATTCCACGCGTTAATTTATAGTTGTCGGAGCATACGCCTCACAACGCAGGAAACGTTTAATGAGCGTATACTATCGTCACGTTCTCGGGCGTTGTCTGGTCAGTGTCATGGCCAGGTGCAGGGGCGGTGTCAGGGCGATGTCATGCATTGTCAGGGCGATGTCAGTGCGTTATCAGAGCGTTGTCAGGGCGTTGTCAGGGCGTTGTCAGTGGCGCTTGTCATGGCATTGCAGAGGCGTTGTCATGGCATTGTCAGGGCGTTGTCCCCTGACACGCTGGGACGTTGTCAGGCATTGTCAGGGGCGTTGTCAGGGCGATGACAGGGCGTTGATCTACAGTTGTGTACTAGACTCGTCGTGATTTTCGCTCGACACCGTCTGTCAGAAAAATCTCGGTTACGACAGCGATAAATCTCATAGGGAGATTCTTCGCTACTATACTACGTGCCCTCGCCTGACGCGTTTCCCACTCGTAACCATCACAGCCAATTGAACGGATTACACGCTAGCATAATGGCAAAATTACATCGTGCGGCCTCTACTCCCGATGGCGTACGAACAGTGACGTTCACAAAGTAGGCAATTTGTTCTCTTGTTTTTACGATAGCGCGACATGGATAATCGTTACACTTTTCCACTCGGCTATAAAAGCACATGAAAGTAGTGATGCGAGTGAGTGCGCCGAAACTCGAAAATCCTCGAGTGATTTTTCCCGAAATACATTACTCACGACTGAAACGAAATCGTCTCTCTCATTCAATAAGCGACCTAATGTTGAATGCTCGGTCATCATATATTAGTGACAATGACGGGATACGTGTCTGACAGCGGCTATATCTAACACCGCATTACCTACTCGTCGTACGTTTATCGCAAACGTAATTTCACTAGAAAATCTACAATCGCTCCCGACAAGCTCGGCTGGTTAACGCCCCGCTCCACCCACCATCATTACTCTACGCACACATGAGTCAATCAGAGCGTATTATTTATTATTTCTCGCCAGCTGTACCCCGCACTGCCATTTCACGCCGACCTTTTCGAAGAACCGCCGATCTCTCATCGAGTTATCTGTACGGGCGCGCAGACGATCAAGCCTGCCAATATTCCCCTAACGGTTCCTACTGCTTTTCTCTGTCGGCAGGGCCATGGCTAAGCTCCAAGAAACTATACCGTACATCAAAAGCCCGTTGCGTATATTGACGTTAGTCTTGCAGACTGATCGTGAAAGACCGCTGTTGGTTTGAAAGGCGGTGAGTTGACTTGAAGCTATGACGTCATGTGACGAAATTGATCTCGGTATGAACGTTTACGAGTCGTCTGTCAAATCGAATTTCATAGCCGGTGACGACGTTTCATGCGGTCAGTGAAATAGCATGCAACGCTCATACAGTCATAATTTCGGACAATTTAATTTCCTATATTATAAAACGCGATAGTAAAATCCATCAAAATTAGGCCGTCCTGCTTAAGGGTTAGCTAGTTCTGGACTGGGGCAGCAACTATATTTCCGACACTAGTTGCATGGCCACACTAAGCGGACGTGGATTTCTAATTTCGAATAAAATCATTTCATTATATAAAGTCTATAACGTATACATAAGGTGATGCTCGCTTGCTGGCCGAGATGAGTTCGTATCATGCGACGATGTACTTACTACTAACGCAGTGACAAGGCGCTAGCCTAGAACGTTTGTGTGTGTGACAGAGATATTCGTTCTGTTAGAGTAGATATAGCCGTCTCTATCTCTCTCATCCTTCCCCTCTTTATCACACACACACACGCACGAACGCACGCACCAGCGCGCGCACACACACACACACATACACACGCACACGTACACCACTGTCCTTCTCTCCCTAGCTCCCGCGCTCTCTCTCTCCCTCTCTCTCTCTCTCTCTCTCTCTCTCTCTCTCTCTCTCTCTCTCCCCTCTATTGCTCGTTGACATTTGTTTAATTACCCATGCAGTGTCCAACGTATTGTGCCGACGTCCGTATACGAGATGCGATAACCGCCGACGCCATTCAGCGACAGCTTTACATTTCGCGCTCGTTTTATGTTCAAGAGGCTCCACGGCAGGGTAGCATTGAGTGAAGAAACCCCCTTGAGATTGACTTAAACGAGCCGGTTAATGGCGTGGATAAAGCGCAGGCGCGACGAACGATCGTGTGTATCATGCAAACTCTTATCATTACTTTGCCTAATGAGAAACTGAAACGAAAGTACAAAGCGAACAGAGCGTTCGATGTATAATATGGGGATCGTAGGAGACCCCGATTGAAACGGCAGAGCGCACGTAGACGAGCTTCATGCTTACAAGGTCGCCGCTAACAATTACGCAATGCCGCGATGTGATTTAAACGTATGATTCGTGGTACAGTGTACACAGATGATAGTTTTACCAGGCTTCCTGATGCATAAGCATCATCGCCATCATCAACACCATCAACACCATCATTAGCAGCAGCAACATTAGCAGCACCACTTATCTCACATTAGCAGCACAGCAGCAGTGCACCATTATCATGCATCATGCATCAGCAGCAGCACATTAACATCAGCAGCAGCATCAGCAGCACCAAGCATTATCATCAACATTAGTAGCATCAGCAGCAGCAGCAGCGCAGCAGCCAGTAGCATCAGCGCCATCATCATCATCACGCAGCAGCAGCAGCAGCGCCATCATCATTACAGCAGCAGCCAGCACAGCGCCATCAGTCATCAGCAGCAGCAGTAGCAGCAGCGAACCAAAACCAATCAGCAGCAGCAGCGAGACAGCAGCAGCAGCAGTATAATAGTAGTAGTAGCAGCAGCAGCAACAGCGACAGACGCACCTCACGCACACACGCACACACGCACACACGCACACACGCACACAACACTCATATGAAATCAATCTTATAATATTCTGAATTAAATATCGCGAAAATAACTCACAACTCTAACATTTTTAATTCGATTTTAGGTCTAATCTACTTTCGTTAGGTTCCAACTGCCTACACCGCCGCGGTCATAGATACCCCTAATTATACGTTATATTGCCGTATTTAATGCAATATATATATATACTATATATATATAGAATAGATAGATAGATAGATAGACAAATAGGATAGATAGATGGTTGATGAAATTTCATATTTCCTTTGCCCATAGCGGAAAGCATCACGAGTAATAGTTGTCGGCAGTTGTTATATATAGAGCGCCCTCCACCGTCCACGGCGTATATAGATACTGCCACTTTTGTTGCGCCATCTGTCGAGTAAATGACGCGTATAAACTGATGACTCTAGAGCCTCATGTGTTCCGCTTTGCCGGCTGCCGCGCGCGCGCTCATCGGTTGATCCTTATTTCGATATTGGCGTCTGCAGCTGCCGCGCCCGCGCGCGTGTTAATTGACGGCCCGGTTTCACGTTGCGGTGTTTCTTACGCCACGTCGATAAATCGTTAGCGGCGTGTTTATCCGCGGAGTTCGCTAGATTAGGTTTAAGTGCGGAGAGAGAGAGAGAAAGAGAGAGAGAGAGAGGAGAGAGAGAGAGGAGAGAGAGAGAGAGCGAGAGCGAGAGCGAGAGCGAGAGCGAGAGCGACGAGAGAGAGATGAGAGAGAGAGGAGATAGAGAGAGAGAGAGAGAGAGGAGAGAGAGAGAGAGAGGGGGAGAAAGAGAGAGAGAGAGAGGAGAGAGAGAGAGGAGAGAGAGAGAGAGAGAGAGAGAGAGAGAAAGAGTGAAAGGAGGGGACGTTGCTATACGTGGCTATACGTAGGGAGTAGGGAATCCAAGAGTTAAGTGTTTATCGCTGCAGCCCGCTCACTGGCTTAGCTGGCAGTGAGCAGGTGCAGAATTGTCCAAGTCTATTATATTAACTGAATGATCAGTAGGGTTTACGGACGCAATGCGTCACTTTCTGCGTGTTTCCTTCCCTCTGTCTCTATCGCTTCTCTCTGTCTGTCTCTATCTCTTCGCTTCTGCTCTCTCTCTCTCTCTCTTTATCTCTCTCTCTCTCTTTCTCTCTCTTTCTATTTTCACATTCGCTCTCGCTCTCTCTTTCTAGCGTGGAGGGAATTGCTCAAAATTGATAAAGATTGTGCACTTTGTGACAAGTCTTTCAAATTTGGCATGCTGTTAGGTATGGAAATAAGGTTTTTAAAAACAATCGCATACAAATTAGGGTGGCCCCCCGGGTGGCCACTATGCACAAAATCCAATAATATGGCCGCCGTTGGAAATAGAAAATGTAATATCTCAGCTCCTGTAGCACTAGATCCTTCAGTAATACCACGTTTTCCATGTTTTCTGGAGCGAGGAATCCATTTCTGAACTAATTTATTTTTTTTAACATCAGTTTCTAGGTCAAAAGCTATAATCAATGTGATTTTCAAGAACCTCTACAAATGGGGCTGTGGAATCCAGGAACTGGGTGGTACATGCACGATTGAACAGTGCAATAAATGCAGCAGATGCAGCGGCTGGAGATGTACATTATCACGCATCCTGTTATACAAAGCTGAAGAATGATGCCCTGATGAAATAGTAAGTGGGTATCATGCTGCGAAGATACATCCTTCTCCAACAGATGCATTTCAATGGCTCATTCAATTCAAACTGTCTGAGTGAGCCAATTGCCAAACCTCTTCTTAGCCTTCTAGACATTCTACTCCAAGGTTCGAGTTCTATAGAGGAACAAGAGGATCAGGGCAGCATAAATGCCAAGTTCAGAGTCGCCTGTACCATCTCTCAGCTGATATGCAGCAATGCAACAAAGCAATCCAGCAATGCTCTCACTCTATACCAGAGGAAGGAGAGAGAAACACCCTTTCCACTCTATGTCGGACTGAAACTTCATGCGAATGATCGCCAGAAAGGCAGCATTAACACGTTTTATGTATTGGGCATGTGTCTTATGACCGTGTCATGGATGTCAGGAAGAGACTGGCCCTTGCTGTGTCAATGCGGTTTGTTGAGGATGGAGTTGTTGTACCTTCAAAGTTTCAAACATCAAGCGGGGAGTCTTCACTACTGGCGGAGTTGATAATATCGATGAATCTGGTCGTACTGAGCTCCATGGCACTGCCATATCCCTAACCAACCATCATACTCGTGACAACATGGGTGTGGACCGTCCACCTCTCACGCTGGATGCTCCCGTGGGTGCCGCTATCCACCTTCCTGACGACTTTGCGATTGTGCCATACATTGATGAACATGCTGGAGATATCACCCTTTCATCAATTCCAGAAGGAACAGCCAGGCCAGCTTTTGCTGAAAATCTCCGAGCAGGGGAGCCTGATGAAGCGTGGCTCAGCCATGTCCACAAGGTCATGACGGAAAAAGACGGCAAGCTTCAAGAAACGCCAGTGACCTACTCTGTTTTCTTATCCCATGGCCAACACACAGACGATATCAAGCCAAGGGCCACAGTTGGAGTTTTTCCCATCTTCTATGAGAAGCCAGAAGTCTTCATCAATGGCCATGCAGAAACAGTCAATGCTTGTGGTCAAGAGGGCAATAGAGTTTGTGAATTCTGGCCAGGTGGCAGTCATAGAATCTGGTTATATGGTCTCTACTATGGTCTCTATTCTTTCTCTGTCATATCACATCTCTCGCCGGGTGTCTCTAAAGTCGAGGCTAGTTTTTCATGCAGTCGACGTTTCTAGTAATTTCTCCTATTACGCACGCTGTACGTTCTGGGAGACACATATCTACTAGTTTCGGAAAACAGCTCAGGCTTGGATACGCCATAATGCACGCTTTTCTACATATCACTGATGCTGAGCAATCAATGTCAGTATCAGCCGCATAATTCGTCTAATTTCCCCTGTATTGATTGTCAACTTACCTGGTGAATGGTCATATCAGGCAGTGGAAGCCATTAGCGGAGTCTGTCGCATGCATGCAAGAGAGTCCATGTTATATACATACATACATATATATCAGAAGTAGATAACAGTAGTAGTAATAGTAGTGGTAGTAGTGGGAATTCCCTATTATCTACTTCTGATATATATATATATATACATATATATATATAGATATATAGAAGAGAGAGAGAAGTAGAAGGATAGATAGATAGATAGATAGATAGATAGATAGAGCGAGCGAGAGAGAGAGAGAGATAGATAGATATATGGATAGATAGATGTATAAAATATATCATATATATAATATACCCGGTACCTAAAATCACCCGGACATTCCGTAAATACCTCCATCATATAGGACATTACCCGCCCGGACAGAGTTACCTACTACGTACCATATGCTAATTTAATACGACAGGATACCTCGCCACTGGGCCGGGAAATAAAGCACTCATTGGTTCAGATCTATCTGTCTATTCTTTATCTATCCTCCTCTCACCATCACGATCGCTCATAAACTGACCATCTATCTATCTATCAAATCTATCCATACCAAATCTACCTATCTCCTCTATCTCGTCATCTCTCCTGCGGCTATGCTCTAATCTATCTATCTATCTATCTATCCATATATCTGTCTATCTCTCTCTCTCTCTCTCGCTCGCTCTATCTATCTATCTATCTATCTATCTATCTATGTATATCTATCTATCTACTCTTGTACGAAGTCAGTGCAAGCTGAATCCTGTTTGGACAGTGTTGCTGCAGAGGCCCGTTCATTTAACGTGTTTTTCGCATATTTCCTCCTGCGACCTCAGATGACCTCGGAGGTCAAATCCAATGTGCCCATGACATTCAGCATCAAAAGTTCCCCCTACTGAACGTCCTTGGATATTTCTAGAGTGCTCCATATTGATTTGTATTGAGAACAGACAAGCAAACGTACACACATATTCACAAATATGTATTCGATATATTCGATTCTGTTCGTGATTCGATGAAAAAGTGTGTGTGTGGAGGCGTATAGTATATAGTACGGTGCATCCGTCCCATTTTGCTATAGCTACAGGGCGGCGGTTTGAATCGCTGAAAATTACATGAATGCGAGCTGACGTGCGATGACAGTGACCTACCCTGACAATACGATGTGATTGCCATATCGGTGTCAGACCTCAGGCCTGGAGTTTAGACTGGTGTCTTGGTCGCTTCTGCTTGATGAACCAACAACGTCTGCCCGCTGAGCACTACCCGAACGACGTGTGAGTGCGTCTACACCGTAATTAAAATAAATATTGAAAGCGGAGATGGTTTATTCATTCTCGCAGTGAAAACTCTATAGTCGATGTGCGGTTTATTCACCCAAACATAAAACGTGTAAACTATCATACCGTCTCATCTTCGTTATGGTGGGTTAGCTTTCGTGATGTTTTCTCTAAATATTAGTCTCGGCCAAGAATTATAAACTAGCTAGACAAACAACGTAAATTCGTTAGATAATTGATTCGATATAATATTTTAGATGAGATCATGACTAGCTTGGCTTTAGCGATATTTTAAGCTTCACCGGCTTTTTGCTGCATGTGCTACGAAACTACTGCTAAAAAGTGGTCTCCTTTTTTACTGTTAATCGCGGTTTCGATTTTTAAATTCTCGCCCGGCGTCTACTGAGATTAACTATTGACGTCAGCGATTGTGCTGCCCCTCGCGGCAATGACGCAAGTTTCGCGTTTTGTTTGTGTTCACGCCGGGTGCGATTTCTAAGTAATAAACGCTTAAACGATAATAAAATTTGAGACCTAATTGTTAGCTCGAGACAAATTGCGCACGTGTTATAGCGAGATTTGACTCATTAACGTTAACTGGTATTTATCTATCGATTGATATGACGTTGCTCTGTCGTCACACGCTCTTGCTCGCTAAATAAAATAATGTGTGAAAATAACAATTAAGCGAGTTATTTAAAGGGACAGTAGCCTATAGGATTTTGCTGCATACAACTGTACTTACTGTATAACAAATCGTCTATAC
>NW_014577093.1:148947-151782 GCF_000485595.1 Priapulus caudatus | reverse complement strand
ACACACACACACACACACACACACACACAAGCACAGTACAGACACACACGCGCGCGTGCACGCACACACACCCACACACACGCACGCACGCACGCATGCACGCACACACGCACACATGCGCTCGCAAGTCCTTATATCTCAATGACATTTAGCGGCAACAATAACAACTGACAACAGCAAAGAGAGTTCGTTACAGCGGCGCGTCGGCGGTTACAAAGCCGCACGAGAAATTACCAATACTCTCGGCGAGTAGCAAGATGAAAGCAGACCATATACGAGTAAGTGAAGTATAGTGTCCCCCCGCGCCTACTCCCCCTGCCCCCCGCCTCCTCCCAATCACCACTGGCGCGGTCTGGCATAATTAAGCGTTGTCGTACAGTGTACGCGCGCGCGCGGGGAGAGAGAAGCCAACGGGATTATCAGCTTCCGCTGCGCGACCATCCTTTATTACGACGCCGGTGTGCAGCGCCGATATAGGTGACAAGAGAGGTGACATATATAGGTGACATATATAGGTGACAAGAGAGGTGACATATATAGGTGACATATATAGGTGACAAGAGAGTCAAGTAACGTTACTGTGGGGAATACGTAGGAGTGCTGCACTGAATGTATAGGAGTGATGCGGGGACTATATAATTACTACTGAGTATATACGAGAGAGGTGTATATAGCTAATAAAAACTATATACTATTGGTAATACAAAATTACTATGGTGAATGTAAAATCTATGTAGAGAATACAAAGGTACTATAGGGAATGTAAAATCACTAAAGAAAGTACAAAAGTACTAAGGTGAATACAAAAGTAATATAATAAATACAAAAAAGTACCATAGAGAATGTAAAATCGCTAGAGAGAATACAAAATTACTAAATTAAATCCAAAAGTACTATACAGGGAATGTAAGAAGAATCGACTATAGATAATATAAGTCTATTATTGTGAATACGAAGTACTATACAATGTAAAGATATACGATAAAATGAAAAAGAGTGCATGCTAGTGTAGGCCTACTGCACAGAATATAAGAAAAAAATACGGAAGGGAGTGCAAGAGCACGTACTATTAAAGTGATTACGTCACCGTAAATAGTAAAAGTAAAAATAAATATTTCCACTTTTTCATAAAATGTAAGTAATTCTGGTTATTTTTTATGGCTAAATTGCTGCATTATACTTTCTATTTTACTATAATGTTCGATGTAAACATACACTCGTGACTCATACATAGCCCATAGCAAGCAATTAATGTCAGGATCATAATACCAAATCGTCCAGGTTTTTTGCATTTTTAACTAGTTGAGAAACAATCTTATTATAGGTGAGAATTTGAGGAGACATTTAGTTCCGTTAGTACTTACTTTTAATGTAAAAAAAATGGCAACACAATTTTTACTAATATACACCATAGAAAATTCGTGACGTAGTCAACTTAAGAGTATTAAGCGTATTAAGAAGGTAATTATGCGTATTAAGGTATTAAGCGTAATTATCCTTCTTAATACGCTCTTGATATAAAGCATACACGCCTACTTACTAAACACAACTTGTAAAAAATATCTAATGATAAACAAGAACTACGATGGCTACACGAGCAGGGGATATTCAGATAACTACTATTCCCGCCGCCACAGGGGACTCCTCTGAAAAAAACCCCCATCTAACCGCATTGAGTCGACGCACTCAGTGCAAACACCACCTAACAGAGTTGAAACTCCCACACAATACCCGCCTAGACTACGCATCCCCCAGCGTGCGGACGCGTCTGCCGTGTCTGATTACGTGTCAGAACGGAAAGATCTCGCGCATATGGAGAAAGGGAGAGAGAGAGAGAGATAGCGAGAGAGAGAGAGAGAGAGAAAGCGTAATTATAACCTAAATTAGCTGAAAATAACCCTAGAACCTCGAGTAAACTCTTCCTTTAATCAGCATTTTCGCCGCTGTTTTGCATCACGAGCAATCATTGCATCATCTCCAACAGAAAATCAGATAATAACTGTTGTGCTTTAGCCGGGTATTAAATAATATTAAATTCCTCGTTTAAATCCATTATAGATTATGGTTTATCTTATACCATCGCGCTCGCCGCATGCATAGCAACCAAGACGTGAATTAGTATTATTCCTTAATAAGTTTAGAAATATTAACACATTCATATAAATTTGTTAGCTTATATGCACAGCATCGTAATGTTACAAACGGATATAAGTCGGTACACGTTCGGGTGGCAAAAAAAGATTTCCCTGCTCGCGTTTATGCCATTTCAACGTTTTTCTTCTTGTACGGTTTTTTATGCGCCATACGTCTGACCGGTATCCCGCACCGGACACGAAACGGACCCTCGGTAGTGCCGCCTTTCCACTGATTCCGCCTGTCATAAGTGTTGCGAGTCAGTTTAACTCTACGGGCAGTGCGGCGGTGGGGCGGTGGGGCGAGTGAGATGTAGCGTTATTGGTGTAATGAAGTCCGTACATAGAGAGACACGTGGTGTGAAGGAGGAATTCTACTGCATGGGATAAGCTGCCGTTCCCGCTCCGCGCTCGTCCACGCTTCACACGCTCGTCACCGCGCCTGCAATGTCGACACCGTTATGTAATAGCGTGACAACCACGCGCATGCTACGCACACACACGCACGTATTCACGCACGCATGCATATACGCAAGCAGCACACATACACGCATCCATATACGCGCGTAAGCAAGCGCGAACACAAACGCGCGCGTTTGCACACGCCCACCCGGGCGCGTGCATTCACACACACACACACGCGCACGCACGCACGCACGCACGCACGCACGCACGCACGCACGCACGCACGCACGCACGCACG
>NW_014577093.1:142907-148937 GCF_000485595.1 Priapulus caudatus | reverse complement strand
GTGTGTGTATATATCTCTCTCTTGCTTTCTCTCTGTGTCTCTCTCTCTCTCTCTCTCTCTCTCTCTCTCTCTCTCTCTCTCTCTCTCTCTGTATGTGTGTGTGTGTTTTTGAGCTCGTGTGCGTGCCTGGGTGTGTGTGTGCGTGGGTAGGTGCGTGTCCGCGGGCTCGTGTTCGTACGTAGGTGTGTGTACGTGTTTGCTTGCTCGCTCGTATGCGTGCGTAGGTATGTGTGCGTGCGTAGGTGTGTGTATGTGTGCGTGCGTAGGTGTGTTTGCGTATTCGGGTGTGTGCGTAGGTGCGTGTTTGCGTGCTTGTGTAGGTACGCGCGGAATTCATACGCGCACGTTAAGCGAGGCCGTAACACTGCAATTACCTTTCCGCGGCGATGCCTTTCCCCGACACATGAATAAGTCAGCATGCTATTAAACGAGTTTGCTCTGGCAGCCGTGTTTTAATAGCGGGTAGCCTCAGGTCTGTGACAGGCGTGCGTGCATGCGTGCGTGAGTGCGTGAGTGAGTGCTTGCGTGCGTGCGTGCGTGAGTGCGTGAGTGAGTGCTTGTGTGCGTGCGTGCGTGAGTACCAGTCTAAAAGAATCAATATTTGCAGACCATCTTCGACATAATTTGTTGTTTTTAGTGTCTTTGCATATCCTCGTCATATACATACGTAAATGCGCTCTCCTGCGTGTGATCGGCAGCAAAGTCGTATATATATCTATATTATAAGAGGGGAGAGGCCGATTTTCCGACGCGGTAATCTCTGCCGATGACCAATAACATGTAGAAATCACTTCAAAATTAATTAGCGGCTTTAATTGGCCATTTTTATTTTGTGTGACATCACTTTTACAGTTTGAACATTGCCTCTGGTAGCGGAGGGCATCCCGTACATAGCAACACGAGTGTCCGCTCTGCGCATGAGGAATTTTCGCCGCGTGTAACATTAGAAGGAAATGAGTAAGCGCTATTAAACACCCACCGAAGACGGTGTACCATTAACTCGCCAAATTGAGAAAAATCCGTCGTCTCGATTTCGCTGGTAATTGGCCGGAAGAGGAAAGCCACGCCTACGAAGGGTTCTCTATAATATCATTAGGCGCGTTCACACGGACGTTTTTGGCCTGCGCCTAATTAGGCCCGCGCCAGATATGGCTCGAGCCGAGCGTTCACACGGACGGTTTTTCGGGCCGTGCCAATTTAGTAGGCCTACGAGCCAATTTGGTCCCATCGAAAACGTCGGACCAGGCCCGAGCCAGGCCCTGTCCCTCCAGGCCCGGGGGATAGCATTTTCCACTGCCTACAACGTACGGATGCTCTATAATATCTTTGTCCAGGCTCTCTCTACAACGGATGCTCTATAATATCTTTGTCAACGTACTGCCTACAACGGATGTTCTAGTATAGCATACGTGTCCACGCGAAACACCGGTGTCACCGGGCGCCGGTTCGTCCTTCGCTCGCACATTAAGGTCACGACATTGCGACGCGGGAGGCTCCCCTGCGGTCGGTGCGTGAGTGAATGCTAGAAGCCACGTTCGCCGCGCCTGATCGATAGATACCGCCATGCGAAACTGTAACAGTGCGCAGTCAATTTGGCTAACGTCAATTTGTAGATTAGTCAAGTAATTAATTTAAAATATTCATGGTAAAATTATACATGTGACTAGCTAAGGAGGCGACACACAGGATGTTAATTCTACTGCGTAGACGCACACCCGGATCTGTGAAGACCGAACGTGCGCCGAAACGAGACAACGGGTTAAGAACAATAACACAACGCAGGATTTAGAACATTACCACCTACACGATCACGTGCCTACACACCATCGGGCACTGTCCCGACGTAACTAATTAACACGAACTGAAACTAACGCGACAAGGTTTCAAAACCACCTTACACGTGCCACGTTCCCATCCCACTTGTATTCTCACACAAGGTGGGGCTCGCTTCCTAACGCCGACCGTTCTCCAGCCTTCCGCTGCTGAACGAAGACGTGCGGGCTAGCTCTACCCGTATAGTCCCTTCGCTCCCGCTATAGACGTGTAGCCCCCTTCGCTCCCGCTACAGGCGTGTATAGCCCCCGGTATAGCCAGAGCAAAGGAGCTAAACGTGTAGAAGCTATACGCGCGGGCAAGCCACACGTGTGTCCCCGGCGCATGTACGTACACCTAGCTGCTAACCCGCAGCTGGCACATCGAAATCATGAATAAACCAACTTCATCTGCCTTCGCTGTCGAACAAGACGCGTATGTATAAATCATAACGGTTGCAACTGCTTCCGCATCTGCTTTCTATAAATAAATATAATACATATACGTTGGCTAACGCTGGATCAGGTATCTTACGAGACACCTACACGCATCCGACTCGGTAGAACCTGAGCCTATTCCCTACCTCCATCTAACCACGGATGTTTAACGTAGGTTGCCATGGTCGGATCTATGCTTGGATTGATTACGCCGGAATCGAATAATCATGTGGGGAATGACTACACACCGCAGGATAAACACCGGGAAACTGTGAATGACGTCGGCATAATTACCGCGTGCCTTGAAGCGAGACTTTGACAAAGGAATTCGCGTCAGAGAGTCAGGTGGAAAATTCGAATTACAGTTGCTTAAATCAATAACGCGGTAAACGCAACCTTCCGGTGGTTTAGAAATATGCATCGACGTGCATTACTCAACCTAGCGCGTAGGGTCTACGTGAGAGAGAAATTTTACGAATCACCCGAGAAACGTAGAAAGAGATTTATTCAAGTCAAAGGAAAGCACGTTTTTTTTAGTATTTGCTATGTCAATTCTTTTCTTTTTCAGCACAATATAAACTTGCCCTCTTCCCCGCACCGGTACCAAACGGGAACGAAGGTGCTAGTTAATACCGACTAGACGATGGCTAGATCATATACACGCACAGCGGGAGTTAAGAGGAACATTAGCTCGGGGAGTCGCTGACCCAGTTGCCTTTGACTCGCTCGGCCTGAGAGCGCCGCGTCCGCCAAGGTCTTAAATCAGTCATTGAAGGTCACCTTGGCGGCCGTAAATCCGTTTAACTCGACGGGAAATTGGCACACAATCTCGCAACATCAGTCTGCTAGCAACGCGATGGAGGGCGACCTTCGGATAGCTCTCGCTGCAAGGGAATATAGAGGCGGACATTGCGGTATCGACCGTACCGTATCGGACCGTATCGTGAGCAGAGGCAACGCAGCGAGCGTGATTTTTTTTCCTAGGTCAATCAAGAACATAGGGCTCTAGTGAGCGCTGCCATTGGTTGATACGAATCACGTGCCTCAAACTCCTGTTTTATGGTGCATTTACTGTATTGTGACCCTAACCCTAACCCTAACCCTAACCCAAACCCTATTTTAAAAAATATATAAAAAATATAATTTTTAATTGTTATAAAAATTAATTGTTGTTATTAAATTGTTGTAAATAAATCATGTAAATATTTGCGTTAATTGAAAAAAATTGTTAAACGGATAGAAAAATACAGAAAACAGGAAAATAATTAAAAAAGGGATGGAATTCGATTCACCGACCTTCCAGACTTCAATTACGTGCTGTACTCGCTCGGCTATTGAATGATATTGGAATTATGAATTTTGGATGTGCTATGAATATTACGACACTGTGACGTCATTGAGCGACGAAACAAGCTCAACCAATAGCAGCGCTCACTAGAGCCCTATGTTCTTGATTGACCTCAAACTGCATGCAGCGCCCCCCTTCGCACACTCAGGATACGCCTATGAGATTGAGCCTATGAGCGAGAGCGCCATCTGTCGTGGAGTTTGGATTGACCTATGAAAAAAAATCACGCGTGCAGCGTGTGTACCGTATCGGACCGTATCGCGAGCAGAGACGGCGCAGCGAGTGTACCGTATCGGACCGTATCGTGAGCAGAGACAGCGCAGCGAGTGTACCGTAGACTACGGTTACAGTTTCAACAAATCGGGAACAATAGAAATAATGTCGCATGAAATTTAATTGCACGACAAGTGCTATTCACCTATCCACCGTAAACAACTCCTAATTACAATGGAAAAGACGAGTGACAGCGCTATAGTGACGCGGCTATGACATCTATGACATACGCTATGTAGTCCATCTATTAATTACAGGGTTAAACCGCGGTGTGCCTAAGGTAAAGGGCAGATGATATCGGGCGAACGAATCCAGAGAGACATGATACAAGATTGCGTGGCACAGCTTTGCTGTTGATCCTGAGCGCTGCGCGCGAATGAGACGCGCAGTTCTGCGGGATACGCGCACGCGACCGCGAGGATGTTCAAGTATGAAGCGCTGTCCGCAGTGGAGACGTGCGCCAAATTCGAGGCCAGGCGCACGTCTCCACAGCGGTCAGCGGATGGTCTGTAGTTTTAGAAGATAACAATGAAGACTTTGTTCTAAATAAGAACTATCGACGGCTAAATAAGAGCAATATACAGACCTTTGAATTTCTTGACTAGTCAGTCAAAGGGCTTGTTGGGGGTCCATCATTCAGAGCTTCCAATTGAAATGGCCCATGAAATTGTCAAGTATAAATGCGTTTTTCGGAACCCCAAAGAAAATGTCTCCCTCTTACATGCACCCCTTCCCTGATCAATCACTCATTCAGGCGTAAACAATAACAGAGATAAAATTTGGTTGAGTTTATGGCTCTTGACGAACGTGGATTGACGAAAGCACAATGACACAAAGACTGATGAAAGCACAGGCACTTGGAACGTCTCAATAAAAATAAATCTTCACACAATTTTTCACAATGATATATACTAAATAAGTTTAGTATATATACTATAAAGCGGGTAAAAATGCCTAATTTTTCCACTTCAGTGCGAAATGCATCGGCCGAGACTTTCATTATTTACGAAAAGCAAACAGTCTCGCCAAACACCTACACGCAGTAACGGGTCACGTCGTTGACGCCCCATTCATGCCCATCAACGAAGAAGGCGAGGATTATTCTGATTACGGAAATGCGAAAATTCAACAGAAGGACGTAGCGCAGTGCGCTAAACAGCGTATTATTTTCGTATTTGTGCCAAACTCTATTGTAGGAAACCGTTCTAGCCTAGCAGAATGTCCTAGTTCCTGAGATCGGCGATTTGGTAGTCCAATGGGTCCCCATAATTAAAACTAGAGCACTCGGAGAGCACAGACCTCCGCCAAGGCAGCTCAATTCTCTCACTGTAAAATTTTTTATTAACTAATTAAATAAATAATTAATTGGATCCAGATCACGACCAAAATGTAATCAATTCTAAGTTACCCCATTTCTGACCTATCGTGAAAATTTAATTAATTAATTAATTAATTAATTGATTAATTAGATCCGGATCACCACCAAAATGTGATCAATTCTAAGTTAGCCCATTTCTGACCTATCCTGAAAATGTTATTAATTAATTAATTGGATCCGGATCGCCACCAAAATCTAATCAGTTCTAAGTTAGCCCATTTCTGACCTATCCTGAAAATGTTATTAATTAATTAATTGGATCCGGATCACCACCAAAATCTCATCAATTCTAAGTTAGCCAAATTCTGACCTATCCTAAAAATTTTATGACAATCCGTCCATAACTTTTTCCGTTAGGCTGTACACAAACCCACACACCAACGAACAAACACTGAAACGAACAAACACACGCCGGTAAAAACATAACCTCCTGCCAACCCCTTCGCGGAGGTAAATATAAGACACTGGTGCGGCGTAGGCTGTGATTGGAAGACACAGTGTCAATCCTCGGCGCGCCTCGGCATCATGGCCGCATCACGTCAAGCAGAAAGGATGTATGAAGAGCGTATATAGGGAGCACGTAGGAAAATGGAGCGTGGGTAGTGGGTAGTGGAGCATTTTCATGAACACGGGAGAGAGTACGTAGGAAGCACGTAGGAAGACAGCGCGTGGGTAGTAGTTATTAGTCATAGAATGCAGATATGAATGTTATCTGGCTGACATACGCCTCCGCAGTCTGCGCGGCCTCCGCAGTCTGCGCGGTCTGCGCGGCCTCCGCAGTC
>NW_014577093.1:136419-142897 GCF_000485595.1 Priapulus caudatus | reverse complement strand
GTGTGGTCGTCGTCGCGCGCGCGCGTCGTGTGTGTGTGTGTGTGTGTGTGTGTGTGTGTGTGTGTGTGTGTGTGTGTGTGTGTGTGTGTGTGTGTAGGTATGTATGTGTATGCGTGCGTGTGTGCGTACGTGTGTGCGTGCGTACGTGCGTGCATGCGTATTTGCGTGGGCTGACCGCATTCATTATAGAGCTGTATTCACCGTGAGCTTTTCTGAGTGACTCAAATGAGCCTGAATGAGTCAGCCTGGAGTTCCGCGAATGACACTGCATTAAGCCCCCTCCCCTACATCATCAAACCCGTGCTTGAAGATTAAGTAGTATTATTCCAAAGTAAAACGCTATTGCAGCCTCATCCGTATATCGCATCTCACGACTGATCGGTGAGAAAAGTAAAGAAAACATCCTAATTGAATCTACGCCCGTGAGTAATCTGATAACTAATAGTATTAAGTACTACTTTTCTAATTACTACTAAGTATAACTACAGTAACTCTAATAACCGAATAAATAGTGTTATTACAGTGTACTACAGCTATACGACCCACGACTGCAATGTGTAACCAACCAGCGCTCTATAGTAGAAATCATCAGCCATGTAGCAAAACCGTAAAAGCGATCAAGCGCTCGCGTGCACTTCTAACGGATATATGTGCGGTGCAGCAGCTGCGACCATTCTGTACAGACCCATCGACTATAGCTCGATTATAAAACGTGTCGTGGAGCCGACAAGCAACTTACACGGTAGTTAGGTATGCCACACGTTCACAAAACTTGATGTGAACCATAAACCTGGGACCCAACAACGATGATTTTTGCTCAACTCGGTCCGACAACTCTGACTATAACGAAACTCACTTGTGCCGATAAAATGGCCACGAACGGAAGCAGACATTCCGCAGTTTTTGCGTCTCAAGTCATACAGATCAAAGCTGGTGAGAGCACGTCACACATCGATTCGTAAACTTCATTTGCCACAGCGGACGGGTTAAAAACTTGCATTCATCGCCTTGCTGACAAGTAAACAAATAAGTTTCATTACGCCTTACGGAGTGTTACGAAGGTCACTGTATAACAAAGGTCACCAAAGTGCACAGCTCACCATGCAGAGTGGAAATGACACTGCAGCAAAAAGGTCACTGCAGTGCAAAGATCACCATATTGCAAAATTGGAGGGGGAAAGCGAGAGAGGGGGGACAGAGACAGACAGAAAGAGAACGAGAGAGAGGGAGAGAGGGAGAGAGAAAGAAAGAAAGAAAGAACAAAAAGAAAGAAAGAGGAGAAAGAGGAGAGAGCGAGGCGAGACAGCCAGAAAGAGACAGCGAGGCTTCAGCATTCAGCAGCAGCAGCAAGACAGACGATGCTACGATGTTCGCACGATAATACGCCCGCAGCACACGATTTGCATGTCCACGATAATTAATACTGCCAATTAGCAGCCACGCGACGTATTGCGCACGTGATTATCAATATGCATACACTGTATCCGCAGGATGGAAGGGGGCGATGGTGGCGGGGGATGAGAAAGAGAAGGATGTGGGGTAGAATGAGTGTGGTGGGAGGGAGGAGATGGCAGAGCTGGAGAAGGGAGAGGGTGGTGGGTGAGAGGAAGGTTGCGGGAGGCAGTGTGCAAAGGAAAGAAAGGCGAAGGGAGGGTGGTGGAAGAGGGAGGAAGGTGACAGTGAGCGGTGTGCGGGGAGAGCAAGGTGGCGGAGGAAGCAGAAAGATCGCAGAGCCAGTGTATGGGGGAGGGGTCAGGCAGTGTGTGCGAAGGAAAGGAAGGTTGTTGAGACATGCTCACACGCACGCATCAGCCCATAAATGTGCTACGTGGTGTGCACGCAGCTACGGCTTCTAATGGCCCACAACGCCGCCTAATTGAGAAACCGAACTCCGCTGTCTGGCAGCGTGAACAAAAAACCGCATGCGGCCCAATTAAGAGAGATCGCCATGAACTTCGTGTATTCCGCGTTAATTTTCATCGGCGGAAGATAATTAATTGCGAGTCGGACACTGATATCAGTGGGAGGGGAGGAGCGGGCTAGAACAAAGGCGTAGTCGAGGATGGATTACTGGCAGCGGACAATAGGATGTGTGGTGTGGGCGGCCCGAGAAAAGCTCGTCATTCTAACAAGCTATTCGATTTTCGTCGCAGACGTTTGTGCTCGAGTCCTGACACTTGTGCTGTCGTCCTGACACTTATCCCACCCTCCTACCCTTTGCGCTGCCACCCTGAACTTTGTGCTACCGACCTGACCTTTGTGCTACCGTCCTGAACGTTGTGCTACCGACCTGGCCTTTGTGCTACTGTCCTGAACTTTGTGCTACCAACCTGACCTTTGTACTACCGTCCTGAACCTTGTGTTACCGTTTATACCTTTGTGCTACTGTCCTGATTTTTGTGCCAGATAAGGTCGTGCTCTCCTGCCTGGTTATTTTTGCGTGGTTCAAGTGTTCAATGGTTCAATGTGCTTAGTGCAGATTACTGCACAAATACATATCTACGTCTGTAATATTTTAATTGCGATAACTAGCTTATACCAATAGAGTAGATAGCAGCAGACGATTATCCTAGTATGAATAAGCTAGTGATACCCTTATTATACAGATAAGGATCAGTCAGCGAATTTGCAACCGTCAGTAAATGTTTACGTCTGCCTTTCGCTGCAGTAGTCACGCCGTTTCTCGTCTTTTCTCGCGATATCCGCGGGATCGTCAAACATCGCCGTGAGGCTATGTATAAATAAAATATCATAAATACGTACACGATCAGATCACGTAATCAGTGTATAATGTAATCGGATTAAGAGGTGAAAGTGTTTCATTTAATAAGCAATAAAGCTGGAGAGAACGCGACAAAGACAGTGAGAGGTGGTGCGGAGTGACAGAGAGATGGGGCGGAGAGAGTGCGAAAGGGGGAGAACGAGAGTGAAAAGAGACGGAAGAGTGGAAGAGAAAGAGAGAGAGAGAGAGAGAGAGCGCGCGGAGGAAGAGAAAACAAAGGAAGAGAGTGATATATATATATATATATATATTATATATTACTATATATATATATATACATAATATATATAATATATATTACGAGAGAGAGAGAATAGGAGGAGAGACGAGGAGAGGAGAGAATTTGTGGTAGTGTGTGTGCTGTGCGTGGCCGGCTGGCCACACGTGCGGCGCTCGGTGGCCGCTGGCGCGCTGCGGCGATGCTGTGTGTCATGTGTGGTCTGTGTGTGTGTGCCGGTTTGTGTGGTGACTGCTGTGCTAGCGTGCGTGTGTGCTGCGTCGCGTGCGTGCCGCGTGCGTGCGTGTGTGTGTGCTGGTCGGCCGGAGAGAGAGAGAGCGTCGAGAGCAAGGAGAAAGAAGCGCGCGCTGGAACGAGGAACGAGAGAGAGAGAGGAGAGAATTAGAAAGAGACAGAGAGCAGAGAACGAGAGAGAGATGAGAGGAGAGAGAGACAGAGAGAGAGATGAGAGAGGAGGAAAGAGATTGAGAGAGGGAGGAGAAGAACGAGCAGAGATCGCCGGGGCAAGAGTAAGACGAGAAGAGAACAGAGAGAGACGGATGAGGGGACCAGACGGACGCGAGAAAGAGAGTGCCACAGCATTACAACGACTGCTGTTACGACCCGAATAATCACCATGTTTTCAGTTCGGCTAATACGCCGACAAAATCTCGGCAGCGAGAATTCGCACCATTCTCACTTAGCACCTCACGAAATGAGATGTCTTGCGTCGTCTCATCCGCGTCTTCCCCAGCTATGCTCTCGACACCGTTCTCGTATCAGGCGCAAGTCGCCATAGCGGCCCATTTTTGGCCATCGCTGCCCGCTTCTCGCTCTTACTGCAAGCACAGAACGTGTTCCACCTCCTCTCTCTCTTCCATCTGTTCTCTGCTTCTCTCGATCTCTCTCTCTGTTCTCCCTCTCTCTCTCTCTCTCTCTCCGTTTCTCTCTCTCTCTCTTCTCTCTCTCTCTCGTTTTCTTCTCTTCTCTCCTCTCTCTCTCTCTCTCTCTCTCTCTCTCTCTCTCCTCTCTCGCTCTCTTCTCTCCGCTCTCTCCCTCTGTCGCTCGTGCGCGCGCAGTAAATGTCAAACTAGATCTAACAACCCTCGACCAACATGCATCACCCACCATATCTCCTATATATATACTATATATATATATATATATATATATATATTATATATATAACATCATGCCAAAAACAAACATGCAAAAACAAGCATCGCAAAACAGCAGTTCGTAAACTCTGCTTGATAGCCTATATAAGTAATGGTCGTAAAGCCCCAAAGCAAACATTCGGAGCTAATTTCGCTGCGGACGTACTTGCGAAGACGCGAAAACATTTCACAGACCTCGCCGCCGTTTTTCAATTATTCTTCACTCGTCAATTATATGGATTATTACTCGGAGAGCTAATTGGATAGCTGAAAACGCTCGAGGAAAGGTTTGCTGTTAGCGGTTTATGAAAAGCTGAACACCCAAGCACCTACTTTTCCCTTAGAGCTCCCCCCAACGATCTCAAACCCCACGTTTACCGCCTACTCCACCCACCAAAACCCTACATCTACCTCTGAATATACTCCCTCCCTCCGCAAAAAACAACATGCGTTTACCTCTGACTATACTAACCTAATCCCACGTCTACATTTGATCCCACTCCCAAATCCTACGTCCATTCTGGACCAAATGGACCATCCAATCAAAACCCCATGTCATACGCCCACCCACTCAATCCCATGTCAATCCCCCCCCCAACCATTCAACCCCCATGTCGTCCCCACTCATTAATCCCGATGTTAAGTTACCATCCTGTCTCTTAGGCCACCACCACCGTACATCTACCGTCCACCCCCTCACTCAGCACACATTCGTCGGTCTACAAACGATATTAAAAAGGCAGAGCGCAATAAGCGACATCGTGTAAGCCGATATTGACAGGGAGGGTGTGAAAGCATGATACCGCCCCCTGTAGGCGTGCTGGTATAATGCTATTACTACTGCTGCTACTATTACTACTATTACCTACTATTAGTATTAGTACGGTCTACTATTAGTCTGTGTTAATGCTTCTGCTTCTGTTGCTCTTAATGTTGTTGCTGCTGCTGTGGCTGCTGATGCTATTTGCTGCTCCTGCTGGATGCTGCTGCTACTGATGATGCTGCTGCTGCTGCCTCAGTTGCTGCTGCTGTTGCTGCTGTTGCTGCTGCTGCTTCGGCGGCGGCGGCGGCCGGCGGCGGTGGTGACACTGGTGCTGCTGCTGTTGCTACTAATACTGTTGCTAGTACTGTTGGGTTAATACTGCTGCTGCTGCTTGCTGCTGCCTGCCTGCTGCTGCTGCTGCTGCTGCTGCTACTACTGTAAACAAAGCACGTGCCGCTATTAGACACATGTGCGACCCTCACGACCAACCAGCTCCATTAGGCGCCTAGCGTTACTTAATTAATATTCCTTCATCGAAACTATTAACATCTGAAGTGGTCCCCACTCTCCCGTCTAGTTAGTCCAGCGCAGGTGCAGACGGAATGACACACCCAATCAGTGCAGCGACAGCGATGCGTCGACGCGCAGTAGTTGAAGAGGGAGGTGGGCAGAAGCAGTAGCAGTCGCAGAGCAGCAGCAGCGATCAGAGCCAATAGCAACAGTAGTAGCAGGCGGATGGGTTAAGAGGCGTAAGTAACAGCTAGTAGGCGTGGGGTAAGGTAGTAACAAGCTAAGCACTTGCCATGGGTAAGCAGGCAGTGTAGTACAAGCTAACAGGCGGTGGGTAAGCGGTGTAGTAACAGCTAGCAGCATGAGGTAAGAGGCATGTTAGTAACAAGCTAGCAGGATGGGTAAAAGGGGTATAGTAACACAGCTAGCAGGCGTTCGGTAGAGTGCATGCAGTAACAAGGCTGGAGCGTGGATAAGAGGCGTATCAGCGTAACAAGCTAGCAGGCGTGCGCGGGTAAGGCGCTGTAGTAACAAGCTAACAGGTGGAGTAAGAAGGCACTGTTAGCTAAGCAAGCTTAGCAGAGGCGGTGGGTAAGGCGGACTGTAGCTACAAGGCTAACAGCGCCGTGGTTAGCAAGCCTGCGAGCTAACAGCTAGGCCAGCGCGTAGGTCGTAAAAGGTGTCCGCTAACCAAGCTAGCAGGCGTGGCTAGAGGGGCTGTAGGTTTAAACAAGGCCTAGCAGGCGGGTAAGCGGCTGTAGCTAACAAGCTAAGGCAGCGCGTGGGTAAGGTGTGTGAGTTAACCAACAGCTGCAGGCGGGGGGTAACGAGGCATTCTACCAGCTAACAAGCTAGCAGGCGGGGCTACAAGGCGGATACTATAGTAACAGCTAGCAGGCGTGGTAAGGGCGTGTTATAGTAACACGCTAGCCAGGCGGTGGCGTAGGGGTTAGTAACAAGCTGAGCAGCGTGGGGTAGACGGCATGTCAGTAACAAGCCTAGGCAGGGCCCGTGGGTAAGAGGCGATAGATAAAAGCTAGCAGGCCGTG
>NW_014577093.1:130185-131132 GCF_000485595.1 Priapulus caudatus | reverse complement strand
ACTCGCTCTTTTCGCGCTTCTTTTCACTCGCTCCTTTCGCTTTCTTCTCACTCGCTCTTTTCGCGCCGCTTTGCGCTCGCTTTTTTCGCTACAGGTCTTTCCGCTCGCTCGACTTCAACAGTGTATTACATGTAATTTCACAGCCGCCGCCGCATCGGTCATTAGGCAACGCGGGCAAGATCTAATGCTCCCCGAACGCCGCCGGCCGCTGGAAATACCCGCGGACGATGAATAATGAATGAATCATGCGCGAAATTGGCGCGTTTAAACCGCACGGCCGCCGCCTTTGCACTCTGAGAAACAACGACTCTCGTTCTCACCATTATATCTATGTATAATCTTATATTATCGTGTCTTTATTTTATTTTTTTATTTTTTTTATTTTTTCATTTTATCTTATTATCTTATATTTTATCTTCTTTATATCTTTATATCTATTACTTATATCTGGGATGAACGTGCTAGGGTATGATGGGTGCTTGTAGTACAGCCGCAAACAGTCGCCTTTAAATGCTGACGTAAGGGGGGACCACCCCACCGTTAAATGCTGACGTGAAGGGGACCACCTTACCTTTAAATGCTGACGTGAAGGAGACCACCTTACCTTTTAATTGCTGACGTGAGGGGGGACCACCTTACCTTTAAATGCTGACGTGAGGGGGGACCACCTTACCTTTAAATGCTGACGTGAGGGGGGACCACCTTACCTTTATAAGCTGACGTAGGGTGGGCCACACCACCTGTATAATATGACGTAGGGTGGGCCACACCACCTTTATAAGATGACGTAGGGTGGGCCACACCACCTGTATAATATGACGTAGGGTGGGCCACACCACCTTTATAAGATGACGTAGGGTGGGCCACACCACCTGTATAATATGACGTAGGGTGGGCCACACCACCTTTATAAGATGACGTAGGGTGGGCCACACCACCTGTATAAT
>NW_014577093.1:118114-129557 GCF_000485595.1 Priapulus caudatus | reverse complement strand
CACACACACACACACACACACACACACACACACACACACACACACACACACATCGCTCTTGCCTACGCTACAACGGGAGGCAGCGAGACATCATCTCGTACATAGACATTAAAAGGCCAGCCAGCCAGTCACGTAAACATTTCGCAGCATTCACACTGAGACAATCTCGAGGGTGATCATGCGCCCTCTACCGGCGCACCCGGCTTCGTGGTCGGCGCACGTAATGAGGACGACGTGTGCGCAGGGAACAATGTACGTCGCGACGTTCCGTTCGCTTGCCTCTGCTTGCTATTTTTCGTTTGCTTTTCCCGCTTTTTTCGCGCTTCTTTTCACTCGCTCGTTTCGCTTTCTTTTCGCTCGCTCTTTTCGCGCTTCTTTTCACTCGCTCGTTTCGCTTTCTTTTCGCTCGCTCTTTTCGCGCTTCTTTACTCTGGCTCCTTTCGCTTTCTTCTCACTCGCTCTTTTCGCGCTGCTTTGCGCTCGCTTTTTTCGCTACAGGTCTTTCCGCTCGCTCGACTTCAGCAGTGTATTACATGTAATTTCACAGCCGCCGCCGCATCGATCATTAGGCAACGCGGGTAAGATCTAATGCTCCCCGAACGCCGCCGGCCGCTGGAAATACCCGCGGACGATGAATAATGAATCATGCGCGAAATTGGCGCGTTTAAACCGCACGGCCGCCGCCTTTGCACTCTGAGAAACAACGACTCTCGTTCTCACCATTATATCTATGTATAATCTTATATTATCGTGTCTTTATTTTATTTTTTTATTTTTTTTTTTTTCATTTTATCTTATTATCTTGTATTTTATCTTCTTTATATCTTTATATCTATTACTTATATCTGGGATGAACGTGCTAGGGTATGATGGGTGCTTGTAGTACAGCCGCAAACAGTCGCCTTTAAATGCTGACGTAAGGGGGGACCACCCCACCGTTAAATGCTGACGTGAAGGGGACCACCTTACCTTTAAATGCTGACGTGAAGGAGACCACCTTACCTTTAAATGCTGACGTGAGGGGGGACCACCTTACCTTTAAATGCTGACGTGAGGGGGGACCACCTTACCTTTATAAGCTGACGTAGGGTGGGCCACACCACCTGCGTCAGCATTTAAAGGTGGGGTGGTTTCACCTTACGTCAGCATTTAAAGGTAGGGTAGCCCACCTTACGTCATATTATAAAGGTGGTGTGGCCCACCCTACGTCATCTTATAAAGGTGGTGTGGCCCACCCTACGTCATATTATATAAGAGGAAACCACCCCACCTTTTTTTAAATGCTGACGTAAGGGGGGACCACTTCACCTTTAAATGCTGACGTAAGGGGGGACCAGCTTACCTTTAAATGCTGACGTAAGGGGGACCACCTTACATTTAAATGCTGACGTAAGGGGGGACCAGCTTACCTTTAAATGCTGACGTAAGGGGGACCACCTTACATTTAAATGCTGACGTAAGGGGGACCACCTAACCTTTAAATGCTGACGTAATGGGGGCACCTTACCTTTAAATTCTGACGTAATGGGGGACCAGCTTACCTTTAAATGCTGACGTAAGGGGGTCACCTTGCCTTTAAATGCTGACGTAAGGGGGAACCACCCTACCTTTAAATGCTGACGTAAGGATGGGCCACCCTTCCCTTGTAAGCTGACGAACGAACACATTTCTATTATGTTGGTCTATATGCAAATTATCGCCATTACGCCAATACGCGATATTCTGTTAACGGTCCCACTAACGCCACCTGGCATACTTTTACTCTTCCCCCCCCCCCTCATTGAGGCAGAAGTATCCTCGTCTCTCTAGCTGGTAGCCAAGCTTCAAGTCAATCTGATCAGATCTTCGTTATGCGCAGCAGCTCTCACACGAACACTGACGAGCGCAATGTGTGACGATATCCGAACAGAGATTCACATCGCAACGCGGTAGTCGAGAGCTCTCGCTTACACAATGTGGAATCAAATCATATACATACCAAATTGATCCGTCGAACGTCTTTTATATCGCGTGATTTCCAGTTACCGGTATGAATTACGGCTTAATTGTTCAATCAAGATATCATTTCATATGTACAGTGTGTAGATTGATAGATGCACGGCACCGCAGTAAATTCCTGCGTGCGTGCATAAGTTTACGCACGTTAAATCGCGTGTAAAACGGAATTATACGAGCAACGCCACTCGAAGCGCGACACCTATACTGTTTCGCAAATTAAATCTCGACTAACTGTGTGGCGCTCAACCGGCTGTTTATTCAAAGTATCTGTGATCCATCGCGGATACACGAGAGCTTATAGTCATGCCTGCATCTGCCCCTACTGCTGCGCTACGTTCATATGTTAGGTTATATTGAGTTATATATTAGGCATCAACGACAATGATAAGAAATGAATGCTTTTCATTACGTCCGTAACGTTGAATGATTTACTGGAGAGAGATCTGTTCACATACGGTTTATCAACACGTCATTCTACGTTGTCACATGAAATTAGTGAATGAAATTACTCGACTCAAACTCTCGTGCAAACATGCTTCGTAAATATCTTACGACAACAGTTTATTATGTATGATGAATGTGATCAGAGATTCTCACACAAACAATTAATTATGAATAAATTACACGGAGCGGGAGGCTATACGCCGTCACTAAAGCCCGCCGCACACGGTGAACTATCTGCTGAGCCAACGGCCTCAAGAGGCCGGGCGTTGGCTCAGCAGATAGCTCAGCGTGCTAGCGCGCAGATTTCTGCACGATAAATTTGGCTCGCGTGGCTGTGAGAAGTATATCTATCGTGTTTTGCATATTTGTGGCCACGCGAGGCCCAAGAAGACTCAGCTGGGTGTTGCGGGCTCGTGCAGCTATCAGCTCAGCCACCAAATATTTACCGACCAATGAAACGCGCAAGGAAGTAGGGCATGTGATTTAAAATGTCGGCGCCCACTGAAACAGCAGAAATCTCTAACTTTTCTGAGTAATTCTGAGATTGTGCACGTACACGTCGACTGCGCTGCGTGCGTGTGTGCGCGCGTGTGCCAGATACACGTTGTGCGTGCGCGTGCGTGCGTGCATGCGGTGCGTGTGCACGTACACGTGCGTGCATGATGTGTGCTGCGTGTGCACGACACGTGCGTGCGTGTCGCTGCCGTTGGTGCGTGCACGTCCGTGTGTGGGCACTTGCGTGCAGAGTGTGTGTCGTGCCTGTGCGATGCGTGTGTACGGTACACGTACCACGCCTCTTGAGGCCGTTGGCTCAGCAGATAGTTCACCGTGTGCGGCGGGCTTAAGGAATTACGGGGACGAATAAGGAACATGCCGACATTTTCATCACACTGGTAAAAAATACAGAAAATAATAATGAAGTTTTAACAAACGATTTAGAATAACAATAATTATGGATAATTCAATAATTACGCATCCGCACAAACCAACAACGCTGCTAACAAACAAATGGATTGTGGAAGATGCCGCTGGAATGTTTCAATATCAAACGGTTTCAAACCTAATGCTTAAATGATAACACTCGTGCAAATGGTCCACAGTGTGCGTTTACGGAAAAAACGGCACATCACTTTAAACGGCTCTCTGCGCGAATCGAAAAGGTTGAAGAAAACAGTAACGCTCTTACCAGCGTATACGAGCCAGTCTCTACCTCGATCTGATTATTGACAGATCAGTTTCGTTTCAAATCAGTAACAGTGATTACAACAGTCTGGCATTTGAAGCCATCTTTGCCGTGTACATCGCGCCAGGCGCGGTTTCAAAGCCTGTACTTGATTGATTATTTGCTAAGTTAAACGCTAGCCGACGCTGTCATTTTGCCCGGCTATATCATCTTATAGCGACTACAAACACCACAGCCGAGCGTGTATACGCGAAACGTATATTCTAGTTCTACTCTCATTCAACTGTCGTATTATGTGATGCTAACTGACACCAATAAATCTATTAAATGGATGATGCGCTTGGTGTAGAATCCGGCACTCACTCAAATGCGTGCAGTGTGACTATGAAATATGATCCCAAGCACCGCCACATGTCTTTTAACCAATGAAAAGATGCGCATTTAGACGCTATTATTTTATAGAGCCCATGATTGCATATAAAGCCATAAAGATCACACGCTCCGTCTTATTCTCTGTTGCCCAATCGTGTCCTCTCGTATCCTATCTCATTCTGTCCTGCCCTTGTCTCATGTCCCCTTGTCCTGTCTCATATCCCATTGTCCTGTCTCATGTCCCCTTGTCCTGTCTCGTGTCCCTTTGTCCTGGCTCGTGTCCCCTTGTCCTGTCTCATGTTCCCTTGTCTTGTCTCATGTCCCATTGTACTGACTCATGTCCCCTTGCCCTGTCTCATATCCCTTTGTCCTGTCTCATATCCCCTTGTCCTGTCTCATGTCCCCTTGTCCTGTCTCATATCCCCTTGTCCTGTTTCATATCCCATTGCACTGTCTCATGTCCCCTTGTCCTGTCTCGTGTCCCTTTGTCCTGACTCATGTCCCCTTGTCCTGTATCGTGTCCCTTTGTCCTGTCTCATGTCCCCTTGTCCTGTCTCGTGTCCCCTTATCCTGTCACATGTTCCCTTGTCCTGTCTCGTATCCCCTTGTCCTGTCTCATGCCCCCTTGTCCTGTCTCATGTTCCCTTGTCCTGTCTCATGTCCCATTGTCCTGTCTCATGTCCCCATTGTCTTGTCTCATGTTCCCTTTCCCTGTCTCGTGTCCCTTTGTCCTGTCTCATGCCCCCTTGTCCTGTCTCATATCCCCTTGCCCTGTCTCATGTCCCCTGGTCCTGTCTCGTGTTTCCTTGTCCTGTCTCGTGTCCCCTTGTCCTGTCTCATATCCCCTTGCCCTGTCTCATGTCCCCTGGTCCTGTCTCGTATTTCCTTGTCCTGTCTCGTGTCCCCTTGTCCTGTCTCGTGTCCCCTTGTCCTGTCTCGTGTCCCCTTGTCCTGTCTCGTGTCCCCTTGTCCTAGCTGTCTCATGTATCCTTGTCCTGTCTCATGTCCCCTTTCCTGTCTCATGTCCCCTTGTGCTGTCTCATATTCCTTTGTCCTGTCTCATACACCATTGTACTGTCTCATGCCCCTTGCCCTGTCTCATGTCCCCTTGTCCTGTCTCGTGTCCCCTTGTCCTGTCTCGTGCCCGTAGTATCTTCGCAAGAAAAACGTCCGACACCCCTACCTGCAGTTACTTGGCAAGCTCTGATTGACGGAAATCATAACTATCGAGTAAAAAGGTTCAAGTTCCTAGATGTTTTCTGAGTGGGGTAAAATGCAAGACGTACCACCTTTTAAGAGCTGTTACCTATTATAACATAAACCGTGACCTAAACATTTACGTGTGCTGTAATGCATCGATAAAACCAGATCTTCTCTTATTTAACTTCACAAACTTAAAATCTATCATCGCCGATTCAATGCATTTTTACACGAATTATATCATAATTTAATAAATACAGCTTGCTCTTGCGGCAAACTACACAGCGTATGTAAAAGATCAAATCGACTGTCCTTCAGCGATAGTTAAACGCTTCTATTGCACTTTCCGTACCTTAGAAATGTAAAAGGCACCTAACTAGTATATTATTTCTATGGTCTGTACTCACACTCACACAAGACAATTGCATTTGCTTCTTGTTTTAAGTCGGTTCAGCTGTTCGTGAACGTTAGCAATTATCAGCTACTGCCGCCACCATCCGCTCTCTCACGCCGCAGCACGCACGCATTAATTAACTAGTTTAAACTAATCGACTCACATATAGTTAACGCAGAATTAAATGTACCGGTTTTGACAGGAGCTTCTGCTGTGTATAACTGACGTGTCGAGATAGTGCGTTTTAAGAACGCGTGAGGACGTCTTCTCAAATTTATTATTTTGAAATCTCTCTTTTCCGATTCGCAGCGCTAATACGGGAATTAATCACCTAATTGAATGAATACAGCTCCCTCCTGCTGACGTCAAAAATAAACGCCGACTTTAATTTACGCAATCAGTGTGCGGAAGGACAGATCGCACGCAAATACCCTGAAATTCTTGGGAGTTTTCAGATCACCTAACCAGCGGGTTGTACATAGTACGCACCAAGTATTATACTCCATAGGATAAAGCCGTGCCTCCTTTGGCAAGGGCAGTAGTACTTGACTCTATAGACGGAGACTCGAGTCCCTGCCGAGTATTATTGTACTCTGAGTGGAGTAGCTGACACTATGTACAGAGACCTGCGTCACTGTAGATTATTATAATACTATGGGATGAGTAACTGACTCTACGTGCAGAGACCTGCGTCCCTACAGAGCATGGTCGCTAGCTAACGCATATATAGTACTACGATTACTCCACTAAACTGGTAATTGGCCTACTTCACACAAACGCTTATGGTCAATTTATTTTCGGTGCGCGCACAATCTAATCCGAGTAATTTTGCCCGAGACAGCTCTATACGCTAATGGAACCCGAATTCCCCGGATTTCGGTAAAATTCGGCGCAGCGGCTTTGCGTTTCGTTATGGAGCACTCACGGCTAGCCCGCCACCGGTGTCGCACGCCCGCATTCAATCCACTTCCTATTTACGTTTAAAGACACTAAGTAAACGCAAACGCGTAAGCCGAGACTCGCATACACGCGCTGGCATCGGTCTCGATCCGTGTTTCAGTCGTCACGTTTCCGCGCTGTCATGCACGCCCACGAATGAAACGAAATTCGTCGCTGTATCAGCCAGCGCACGCCGCCGCCGCACCACACGCACGCACGACACCACGCACGCCCACGCACGCACGCACGCACGCACGCACGCACACGCACACACACACGTTTCTATATGAAACAGAACAAAACACAGAATGTGTGTGTGTGTGTGTGTGGTGTGGTCGTGTGTGTGTGTGTGTGTGTGTGTGTGTGTGTGTGTGTGTCTGTGTGGTGTGGTTTGTGCGCGCGCATGGCAAGGACACACGCCACGCAGTGCAAAACAGGCGGCCGCTAATAAAGAGAGAAGCGCTAACGTACGAACGGGAAGCCACGAATCTATTAGAGAAGCACGCCACACAAAGGGCGCTCGCACACATTCTACGCCGGGCCGTGCACGCTCGACACACATGTCACGCTTTCTCTCCTCTCTCTCTCTCTCTCTCTCTCTCTCTCTCCTCTCTCCCTCGCGTCTCTCTCTCTCTCTCTCTCTCTGCTCCTCTCTCTCTCTCTCTGTCTCTCTTCATGAGCTTAGCAGCGACGGCGCTTCAACCGTTGTGGGTGGGGGGGGGACACACTCTTCCGCGAATTACAAGCTCCGACAATATCGCCCCTGGGCTCGCGCAACACCCCCGCAGCGCAGCAACATGCACTCTTGCCTTTACATAACTGCCTATAAGCTAATCGATTCCCCGCGCCGTATGCGGCGTTGTTGCGATCTACGTCGCTGACGCGTGCCGCACTCCGGTCGTTATCCGCCGTGATGCGTCGGCGGCCAGCGGATTCCTCTTGCTCTCCGCCTCTCATTAAACGAAGGCGCGCAGCCTTAAATTCCTCTCCGTCGCTCTTGCGCCGGTTAATGGGATCGCTTAACCGCGCAATACCCCATCCCCCGACCACCACCCCTCCGGAACTCGGTGCGCATGCGCCAGTGGCGGATGCGTTCGTGTATTTGGAGACTCTCCCCGCGTTCAAACGACGCGCGACGGCAGTACAGGCGCGCCGGTCGACCGTGCTGTCCCCCGCCGCGTTACGATCCAGCCATGCGTTAGTACTAACACGGATCGTATACACAACACGTACGTGCTCACGAACGCGAACGCTAGAAGTGCTATTAATTTAGAGAATCCCACGTGGACGCCGGCAACAGCATCGCTCGTATGCGTACGTTCGCGTACGTGCGTTCGTATGCGTGCGTCCGTTCGCGTGCGTGCGTGCGTGCGTGCGTGCATTTGCGTGCGTGTGTATTGTACAAAAGCGTGGTTGGTACTTTTTAGGTACGAAATCGACTCACTGATGTTATTAGTAAGACCGGATGCTGATTGCAAACCAGGGTGGCATGCATACGCCAAGGCAGACACGCCAGACAGACACAATGCGGCCCTGGTATAACACCTTCCTACAGGGGCAGCTTTAATAGCGTTAGTGGGCTCGCCTGATTTTGCAGGAAACGGAGAACATGCACGCACGGCACGCGCGCACGCACGCACGCACGCAGGCCGCGCACACAATCACAGGCACGCACGCACCGCACAATGCACGCGTGCACACACGCGCATACTTACATTAACGTGTCAACCAATCAATGTATGTATGTCTGTATATTATATATAGTATATATATATATATATATACAGGGGTAGAAATTGACTTTTTAACACGGGAGTCCAAGCACCCTCAAAAGAAGAAGTCCAAAGCAAAATGAGGGAGTCCGCAGTCTGGTTCAAAATTAAAGATGATTAACAATAACGCATGTGGTTATTTTTAAGATTCATGCGGTTGCACGTCTGCCAAATTTTCTTTGGACATTAGCTGAAAAAATACGGTAATTCCGCGAGGCTAGTTAGTATGGCAGAATTTTCAGGGAGTCACACGGACACCTGCATATGTCAAATCAGGGAGTCCGACAGTAAATCAGGGAGTATTTGACTCCGGACTACCGTTAATTTCGCACCCTGTATATTATATATATATATATTATATACAATGTATCATTGTCTTTGCATTGTGTTAACGGATCATACCATCTATCTACATTGGTTTTGAAATTGCCCTTCCTTGTTCACTATAGTTAGCTCACAGATATTGCGCTGTAAATTATGTAACGAATTCATATATAGCACTTGCTGCACGTTTTTTTTCTGTTTTTATTAGCTAAGCACACAGGAAACGAATTGATATGGAGTGCACGGCGTATTGATTGATTCTGCACTGTAACAACTCAACGGCGTGATGCACGCGTGTGCTAAAGAACACGCGTGCGGACAAGGCTCAATAATATATAAATCATTACCGGGACATGCCGCCTTCACGCCCCCTGATCACCATAAAGCCAACCATTAATCCAAGTCAATCATAACATTAACAATGCACGCACGATTACAAATACTTAGTCTCATTACGCACCGTCAAGCAAGAGGCTGCACAGCCCACCGTACCACCCTGCCACGGGCACCGTGTATAGACCGCAGGATACAGGTAACATGTATGTCTATAAACACGGGTACATGTAAAACACCGATACATGTCCACACGGCGTGTAACACCGGCATTCTTCATGACCCGGCTTCTACACGCCATCATACATCCTTACCATGTCCCCATCCTTGATCCTAGCCCTAACCTGGTTCTAGCTCTAACATAACCATAACGTAATCGTCACTCCATCGTGTATACACGAGGACCTAAAAGCAGGCTCGACCACTCAAAGGACTGTGCCACTCCGCAGTTAGTGTGGTGCGGCATGCAGAACTAACGTGAAACCCCGACTAGCTGCGTGTACACATGATAAGTACTACGCGTGCTACTGCGTGTATATGGGTACTACTGCGTGTACTATGATAAGTAAGCAGGACTTACGCTGCCGTTCGCCACTTTCGCAAAATGCGATACATAAATAACAGTGGCGACTTTACTACACTAAAGTGACGAATACAATTGGCGAATAATTGAACTGCTCACAAAATTACGATTGAATAACGAAATCGTCAAATTGCAGTGTCGTGTCGTAAAATGTTTTCGTACGCCTCTTTTCCCATATGCGCATTACGTGTTTATGCCTTGCTTAGCACATACGATAAAGTGAACAGTGGCTATAGTTTTCCATTGGTGGCCGAAAAATAAACTTTGGTGGCTCAAGACTTGGCTCAAACTTTAAAACATCCGAAGAGAGCCTTGAGTAAGTATACAAACGTTATCTAGCGACGGTAGTACAACTCACCGGATAAGCACTGCTGGTGATCTTTCATAAACCTCATGCGGATCTGGCGCACGGCTTTGATCCTGGCAATTTCCTCCGGCGCTTCGATAGCCGAAAATATCGACGCACCGATCACGAGAAACAATAGGTAAAACAAAATGAGTATGAGTAGCCTCACGGTGCTCTTTCTCCAACCAAACATGGTTATCAGAACGATGTGGTTCTTCCCATACGAGGCAGGCCAGCAGACGGGGAACACGGATAAACTACGAAGACGACGAAATGTTTAACACACGGCCCGATGGCTGCGAGTTAAAACCGGTCACTGCGGAAGCACAAGGAAGGCATGGCATTAGTAATAGTAGGCACTTCGGCGAAAAGCAAACACTCGTTCGTCGGTTAGTCAACGATGAAACAGATTGATGCTGCGTGTATAATCGCGAACGTATAGTAACGCACGGGCGTTTAACTGCCTGAATATCGGTGCTATGCATGCGTTTTTCGCAGCTTTCGTCCTACACTGCGAACACAATTAGCAGAAGCAGCAGCCAGCGGCAGCAGCAGCAGGAGAAGAGGCAGTAGAGTTGGTAGAGTCCGCTAGTTAGACGGGCGCCAATCAGTAAATGTAACTGTTGCGAACATGTAAGAGAGGCGATTGGTTGACGACTATTACCACGCTTTTCGCTAGCCAAGACAAAACAGCCAAGACATCCATGTACACAATAATGAACGTAATTTTGTGCGCTGGTAGTTAATTTATAATAAAATGGTTCCCTGTCAATTTTTTCACCATAGCTGTATTACCACATTTATTTGACCATTTATTTACCACAACCATAGTTGTAATCCATAATTTCGCAGCCAGTTACTTCTGTTTATATTCTTTTAAATATAATTATAAAGTCAATTGTTGATAAACCAATTATGTCGCGAATGTATGCGGAAGAATACCAACATGTACATTTTCATACATTTTCATATCACGGTTCTCTCAGAAATTTATTATATGTACACTTAGCTGCACAGTTTTTCCAATAGGTATGCATTATTCAAATGTATCTTCATTTGTATTTTGTGTTCATCATCGCAGGCGGAATAGAAAATTTATATTTAATATATTTTGAAATATGAACGAAAATCTTATTAAACGCGAGGTGTACGACTGTAGAGAACACCGAAACAGAATATTATGCAGGAATTATTATATTTATTTAAATATTTGAAAAAGCCCCGCTTTATTTTCGCTCACTACGCGGCGCTGTGGATAGAGGATCCAATTTAACCGCACAACAACATTGCAGAAGCGGAATTTTTAATTGTAGTTTTCACCGTAAAATTAGCAAACGCTGTGACTGATGTGATTAAGGTAATTACTAATATATTCCTCATATATCCTTGGGCCTTAGTACGTATAACTATAAGTTATAGTGTCACTACTACTAGTTGGGTGGCACGAATTCAAAATATTTGCAGATTGACACGGTCGGTTTACAACGGTGCAAATCCACTTTAGGCACCTTATATCACGAAGTGATGCACAGATTTCTGTGTATCACCCACTGAT